>NW_027331858.1:0-30000 GCF_033568475.1 Henckelia pumila | reverse complement strand
TCCTCAGTACGTGTTTGGATCTTTGATGAGACCTTGGTTCCTTTGCCTGAGCAACGGCACCCGTGTTGTCACAGTACACTGGGACTGGACCAACAACTTCAGGAATAACGCCCAACTCTTGGACGAAATTCCTCATCCAAACGGCCTCTTTAGCAGCAGCTGATGCCGCAATGTATTCTGCCTCAGTGGTGGAATCCGCTGTGGTGTCCTGCTTGGAACTCTTCCAAGAGACAGCACCGCCATTGAGCATGAACACAAATCCAGAGGTTGACTTCGAGTCATCCACGTCACTTTGGAAGCTAGAGTCGGTATAGCCTTCCAATTTCAATTCTCTTCCTCCATATACCATGAACATATTCTTAGTCCTTCGTAAGTACTTAAGAATGTCCTTCACGGCTTCCCAATGCATTTGATCGGGATTGGCTTGATATCTGCTCGTGACACTCAGAGCAAATGCTACATCCGGTCTGGTAGATATCATCCCATACATGATACTACCTATGGCTGACGCATATGGTACATGTGTCATTTTCTCTATCTCTTCATCAGTCTTGGGACACATGGACTTGGATAGAGAAACTCCATGACACATAGGTAGATGTCCTCTCTTGGACCCATCCATTGAAAACCTTTTCAATATGGTGTCGATGTAGGTTGATTGAGTGAGTCCTATCATTCTTTTAGATCTATCTCTATAGATCTGAATTCCTAGAATATAGGATGCCTCACCTAAATCCTTCATCGAGAATCTACCTGATAAACATATCTTTGTTGAATGCAACATCCCTACATCATTCTCAATGAGTAGGATGTCATCAACATAAAGTACTAAGAATGTCACAGCATCCTTAACTATTTTCTTGTACACGCATGGTTCCTCCGGGTTCTTGATGAAACCAAAATCCTTTATTGTTTCATCAAATTTCTGGTTCCAACTTCTTGATGCTTGTTTGAGACCATATATTGATCTCTGAAGCTTGCATACCTTATGCTCGCTTCCCATGGATGTGTATCCCTCAGGCTGCGTCATATAGATCTCTTCCTTAATGTTTCCATTAAGAAATGCAGTCTTCACATCCATTTGTCATATCTCATAGTCATACCAAGCAGCTATGGCAATAAGGATTCTTATGGACTTGAACATTGCAACTGGTGAAAAGGTTTCATCATAGTCAACTCCTTGTCTTTGAGTATAACCTTTCGCCACCAATCGTGCCTTGTAGGTCAATATCTTACCATCAGGCCCAAGCTTTCTCTTGTAGATCCATTTACACCCTGTTGGAACAATTCCATCGGGAGGATCTACTAAAGACCAAACTTGGTTTGTATGCATCGAATCTATTTCCGACTGCATAGCTTCAAGCCATAAATTTGAATCCGCATCAGAAATTGCTTCCTTGAAGTTTCTTGGATCACATCCAACGTCGGGTTCATCTTGATCCCCTTCAAGAAGAAGACCATATCGAATAGGAGGTCTAGAAGTCCTCTCGGATCTTCTAGGTATAGGCGTGTCCTCTGAAGATTCTTGAGGTATGAGATCATTATTTTGTATTTCGGGTTCTTCTCGAATTTCTTCGAGTTCCATCATCCCGCCTTTCTTATCCAATAAGAACTCCTTCTCCAAGAAGGTGGCATTCCTTGAAACAAACACTTTTGTTTCAGTAGGATGATAGAAATAATATCCGATTGAATTCTTCGGATACCCTACAAAATAACATAAGGTGGATCGACTATCCAACTTATCTCCCACTGTCTGCTTCACGTAAGCAGGACATCCCCAAATCCTCAAGTACGAATACTTAGGAGCTTTGCCATTCCATAACTCGTATGGTGTTTTATCCACTGCTTTGGTGTGGACGTTGTTCAACAACAATACCTCCGTTTCAAGCGCGTAGCCCCAAAACGAAGGTGGAAGCTCAGTGAAGCTAATCATGGATCGAACCATGTCCAACAAAGTTCGATTACAACGCTCCGATACACCATTCAGCTGAGGTGTCATAGGAGGAGTCCAATGAGAGAGAATCTCATTCTCTTTCAGATAGTCCAAAAACTCGGTACTTAAGTATTCTCCACCTCGATCCGATCGAAGTGCTTTAATACATTTACCTAGCTTGTTTTCTACTTCAGCCTTGAATTCTTTGAACTTTTCAAATGCTTCAGACTTATATTTCATTAAATATAAATACCCATACCTAGAATAATCATCAGTAAAGGTAATGAAGTAGGTGTGGCCAAATTGAGTACCAATTCTAAATGGACCACAAACATCTGTATGGATCAAATCCAATAGATTTTGACTACGCTCAGGTTTCCCCTTAAAAGGAGATTTAGTCATTTTTCCTTTCAGGCAGGACTCACAAGTAGGTAGAGAGTTAATATCAGACATATCAAACATGCCCTCTCCCACTAGCTTGTTCATCCTCCTTGAGGAAATATGACCTAGCCTAGCATGCCAAAGGTTTGCCGGGTTTTGACTATCGATTTTCCTTTTGTTCGTTGTTACCGGTTTATCAACATAATTTATTGGAACGTCTTTTAATTTTAAGTTATATAGATCGTTTACAAGTTGTCCATTTCTAATCAAACATTCATTCTTGTAAATATTGCAAATCCCATTCACAAAATTGCAAGAAAAACCATCTCTATCAAGCATAGAAATAGAAATAATATTTTTAATCAAATCTGGAACAAATAAAACATCTCTCAAAAGTAACTTAAAATCGTTCTGCAAAATTAAATAAACGTCTCCCACAGCTTTGGCTTCAACTCTATAACCATTTCCGAGTCTCAGCTGGGTCTCACCCATTCTAAGCTTGCGACTTCTTGTCATCACCTGCAAATCATTGCAAATGTGAGATCCACATCCGATATCCAATACCCAAGAAGTCGTATTAAGTGAAACATTTATTTCAATATAGAACATACCCTTCGCAGTTCGCAACTGCTCTAGATATTCCTTGCAGTTACGTTTCCAATGACCGGGTTTCTTGAAGTGATGGCAAACATCCTTGGACTTTCCATGTTTGAAGCTTTTGTCTTGTTCTTCTTCTCGGGTTCGGTTTTCTTGGATGAGGCAGAATGTTTCTTACCCTTTGTACTTGGCCCCTTCTTAGCAGAAGAAGAGGAGCCCACCAAGAGAACTGGTTTATCCTTCTTTAAAGTGGCTTCATATGTTACAAGCATATTGACCATCTCTTCAAGGGAGGCCTCTATCTTGTTCATATTGAAATTCACCACAAAACCGTCAAACGATGAAGGAAGAGAGAGAAGTAATAAGTCCACAGTGAGTTCATGCTCCAATACCAAATCAAGCGTTACCAACTTCTGAATGAGCCAAATCACTCGTACCCCATGATCACGGACCGAAGTCCCTTCACGCATGCGACACGTCATTAACTCTTTTACAGTAGCGAACCTTTCAGCTCTCGATTGAGCCCCAAAAAGTTCCTTGAGTTGTACGTGAATGTCAGCAGCATTCACGGTATCCTCAAATCGCCTCTGGAGTTCATCAGACATCGAAGCTTGCATATAGCATTTGGCCTTGATATCATGGTCCCACCATTTATCAAGTTTGGCCAACTTTTCCGGACTTATATCAGCTGGTGCTTCCTTCGGAGGAGATTTTTCTAACACGTAGAACATCTTCTCCGAGGTCAAGACAATCTTCAACTTACGGAACCATTCCGTATAGTTTGCGCCAGTCAGTTTATTTTGTTCGAGAATAGAGAATAATGGATCGCGCGAATTCATCTTAATGAAATACTGAAAAGAAACAGACAATAATCAGTGATTGTTTAATTAATTTACTAAGACATAAAATAGGCAAAATTTATTTTATGAATCTCACTCCCACTATTTTAACGATTTCACTACCCTCTAGTGAAAACGGAAAATTGTTTTCCTTAGTGGGAACATGGAGTCCAATTGACAAACTATGGTCCCGAATAATATCAGCCAACCATAATTTTCAAAAGGTAGAGCCCAATTGCTTCCAAAGCAACCTCCACGTTTTTACCTCATGTCCAATAAGGGCCCAATAATATGACGCCGTTTATTGTGACACGTCAAGATGACTCATCAATATTAAGTTGTGATGGACGGTCGCCATGTGAATCCCCAATAATATGAGCAAATCCCATGGGAGTTCCACCCAACTTACAACGTGTGTCGATCCAATGTACAGCTTTCCGACGAACGGGCCCCCCCAATAATATGAGCCGGACCGTATCCGCGGGTAGCATCTCATACATTGATCGTTGATGGAAGGTAGGAACATTTAAACAATATTTAAATTTCCTTTATTTATCTTGATATCAATTTTAAATCATATTTAAAATGAGGGATTTTAATTTTGAAAATTTGTCTCATCATTTAAAATTTGTATGCTTGCGGGATTCATACAATTTAGTCTAAACATGCATACAACGATAATATCATATATTATATTTTAGGATGATCGATTCCATTATTAATCGAACCGTGGTTTCCAATCACGAGTCTAAGTTCAATCCTAGGTGATATGCAAGTATGCAATGCAATCCTATTACATTGTGCTTCCAATTTACATTTCTTCAGTCTTTATTGTCTGCTGGGCCCACCTCCGTCTTCAAATCTTCATCTCCCACTAAGTCTAATGTATTTACAATAAATAACTATGACAAGTAGGGGATACATTTTAAGGGGTGGGAACGGGCCATAAACCAGGCCCACTTTTATTACATATGACAATTCATATTGGGCCATAAACCAGACCCATTAATAAATCCAACAACAATAAAAACAAATGTAAATTACCTAACATACACCTACAAAATTGGTCACGGCAATCGATCATCCTTATCCAATAATATTTAATTCAAAATTAATTTATTGGATAACATGCAATGGCAATTAAATTTAAAAAGGATAAAATCATATTCCATATATAAAATCTTATTTTACATACAAAATCATATTTTATCTTTTTATCAAATAAAATCATATTTTACATATAAAATCCAATTTTATACATAAAATCATATTTTACTCAATATTTCCATAAGATCATATCTTATCATCAATTGTACCAAAAATAATTAATTTCATAAAATCTGATTTAACGGATAAAATCTATAAATTTTCCAAAAATTCAAATTTATACAAAAATCAATTTTAAAATTTTCGGACTCGAACAATTCGATCCGATGCCTCGTGGACCAATCAAAAATAATTTTCGATCGGACCAAAAATAGAATTTTAACATATTAAAATTTTAATTAAAAATAAAATTAATTTTCCCGGGCCGCCCGGGACGATCCCGGGCAGCCCGCGCCCCAAAAGGGGCTCGGGCCGGGCAGCCAGTCGCTGCCCCTTGGGCAGCGACGATCGCTGCCCGTGTTTTTCCCGTCGAAAAATTTAATTTTAAAAATTTGTTTTGTTTCAAAAACCGAGGCTTAAAAAATTTTTTTTTGTACAATTGATTAATTTAATCGCTTGATCTGAGCAAACTGGCTCTGATACCACTGTTGGAGAACGATGATCAGATCAATCAGAATTGATACCCGGTGCAGCGGAAGTTTTAAAATTTTATATGGAACGATTCCATATCATGGGTATCAAAACTTTACGATTAAATTGTGCGTGTAAAAATTAAATAAGAATTAAATTTTTATCTTAAATCTCGAAACGAGATTATGGACACCAACAGATTACTCTGCTCTTGTTGTATATCCCAGGAACTGATGGACGAACAATTCTTCAATCAGGTCCACGAACAGAAGTTTAATCCCTCTGATAGATTGCACTAGAAAATCTATCAGAAGTTTCTACGAAGAGAATTAACGAATTTGATCCGTTAAACCAGACTGCAAATTCAAAATTCACAGGCTGGATTTTCTACAGAGAGAGGGAGGGGCGGCGGCCACTATAGAAAAACTAGGGTTTTCAAAAATTTTTGTGACCTCTGTTGTGTAATTTTTGTACTGCAATAACTTATTTATAATGTGGGCTGCTAACAGCTTAGGGCTCATTAGTCATAAGTTCAAGCCTGACAAGCAAAGCCCGCATGTTCAGAAATTAATATAAAATTCATCGTGACTCAGATTGATAAACCAATTTCACCAATGTGCACAGAAACCATTTCTGCATCTTTTAAAGTCAAGATAAATTTTCTGAATCCGAATTCAGTGGTTTTCAAAAAATGTCCATCCCTATGTCATTTTAGGAAATCTTACTCCTCTACTCTGATATAAGAAGCCTCACTTCTTTATTCACTAAATTTAACTCTTTAAATTTAATTATCTCAACGGGAATTAAAAATCCATTACTTGTGTGACCCTCAATGGTTCAGGGATACAGCTAGCCGTGGGCTCACAACTCCTTGTGACTCGGAACAACAATTTCCGACTTGCCCATCGAATCATGGTAAGAGCGCCTAGCAACATCGCCCCATGATTCCCTAGGTATCACTGATAGTGCCTGCAAGAACCAATAGATTTTGGTTAGCGTACAGTACGATCCCTTCATCCATATATCCCGATCGAATCAACAACTATTGGTAAATCGAGAGTCGTTCGAGATTCGATAACTATGCAATGCATCTTGAAGATCAAATAGTGACATCGCATGCGCTACTAAGAAATCATTTCTTAAAACACATCATGTACTCTGGCCCGAGATTCGTCACACTAATATCTCCTCAGATTGCATAGGATATCCACACTAGCAAGTATGTGGTGAATCCTTGACAACAAAGCATCGACTTCTATATGTGTCGTAACTGTACCCAATCCCGACACCTGATGACCCCAATAGAGTCGGTAAACGAGTCAAAGTACAGTACTAGCATATAGAGTCTCAATGATGTTTCAAGTAGTAAGGACTAATAGTGTACAACCAAAACCACGGACTTTATCCACTCGATAAGTGATAACCACTTGGAAAGTCCGGATAGGGTAGTTCGATCATTCATCGTATGAATATCCATTTGCATGCTTTGAACATCTCTATGTTCCATACCAATGAAACGTGGTACTCGGCATCGCAAATGCTAGTCTCAATCTCGAGCGATCCTTATCCTTATTAACGGACGGCTCAATCGACTAGGAACTGTTTAGAATATACAGTGACTATAAGATGTGTTTCATGATAGCCATCCCCATGTGCCACCACATCTTACATACACTATAGTATATTCAAGGTCTTCATCTAAACATCTTATAGTATGTCACAACATAATAATATGATAAAAGATAAAGTAAACGTCATTATAAAAATGTAAATTATATTAAACAAAAGATTGTTTATACATAGAGTCATAAAAGCCCTTAGACACAAGTTGGCTCACCGGGCACCCACTCTTTCATAATCAAACTCAATTTGTTAATAGAATTTTAGGAAATGTGTTGCGTACTATAATAAGATTGTATATAACATGTTTTTCCAATAAATTTCTTATTCTTTTAATTTTTTTTTAAAAAACAAGACTTATGTAATTAAGACAGAAAGAATATTTTTTTATATCATGATTATTATTTTTCACTACATATATGAACCACATTCAACAATATCAAAAAGATCTACTTTAATTCCACGTAGATACAAACAATTTATCATAAAAAATTATAATCGAGATACCTTGGGAAAAACAATTATATCCATACCTAAAAGAGAATGACATCCACATAAATAATTATATTAACTTATATATTTATCGTAGGAGTTAGATGTAGAAACAGACATAGATAGATATTGACTTTTTTTAACTTATAATTTTTTATACTCAAGTTGTGAGTAAAATAATAAAAACAAAGCATCACGTTCTTTTCTTCTATTAGTTATCTCAAATCCCAAAAAGAAAAAACGCGGAGTATATTACGCGTTTCCATTCCTTCATTCAGTATATATCTTCTTCTTCTTCAATAAAATAAAAATAAAAATAAAAATAAAAATAAATCATCAACAGACAACAATGGAGATAGTGGAGCAAGCCAAGCAATTCGTGGCGGAGAAGGTTGCCAACATGCCAAAGCCAGAGGCGGCCATTACCGACGTGGATCTCAAGGGATTCGGCTTCGACGGGATAACGTACCTGGCCAAGATCGCCGTCTCCAACCCCTACGCCGTCCCCATCCCCATCGGAGAGATCGCCTACAAGGTCAAGAGCTCCGGCAGAGGCATCGCTTCGGGATCCATCCCGGATCCTGGATCCCTCAAGGCCAACGACAAGACGATGCTGGATGTCACCATCAAGGTGCCGCACAGCGTGCTGATTAGCCTGATTCGGGACATTGGGGCCGATTGGGACATCGATTACGAGCTGGAGTTAGGGCTCATTATCGATATTCCCGTGTTTGGGAATATCACCATCCCGATGTCGTATAAAGGTGAGATGAAGCTTCCCACCATTTCCGACTTGTTTAGGGGAAATCAGCCGGCGGAGATGGCGGCGGAACCGGTCGTTCCTTGATCACTGCGACTCATTACTATGTTTTTAGTTTCTTCTTATGTTTTAATATTTGAAGTTTTTATTATAATCTCAGTTTTACTTTACGAATTCAGTTATTTTTAACCCGTGCAATTTATTTTAAACATTTGTTATTTAGGGCATCCACATTGGTGTTGATTAATCCCCATTATTCCATCTCCACCTCCTCAAAAAAAACGTGGTATCCACATGACACGTACCTACATTGATGCATGAACATTAATTGGTGTTATTAATCACCAAATAATGCATCAATGTAGATGCTCTTAGTCGATAATATCCCAAACGTATAGCTGAAAATAGAGATTTCTTAATTCTTATTACATGTGTGCTTCACAAAAAAATAGAAACATTACTTGTATTGATAAATTTTCGCTATTCTTAGATGGAGAGATGATAAAGAGGAATTAGCCAAAAATGATATTAGGGAAACAGAAACAACTCGAAATTGGGTCATTTAGCCACGGTTTTAAAAAATCGTGGCTAAACCGTGGCTAAATTTTAAAAAACGTATCTACATAACCACGGTTTTGAAAAAACCGTGGCTAAATGACCCAATTTCGAGTTGTTGTTTTCCTAATATTTTAGCCACGGTTTTGTCACAGTTTTCAAATCTGTGAGTAAATATTTAAAAACCGTGGTTAAATTAGCCACGATTTTAAAAAACCGTGGTTAAGTAGCCACGGTTTTTCATAACCGTGAAAAACCGTGGGTAAAATAACCACGGTTTTAAACAGCCACGGTTTTTTTAAACCGTGAATAAATTTAGCCACTATTTTTCAAAAACCGTGGGTTAAATAACCACGGTTTATAAAACCGTGGCTAAATAGCCACGGTTTTTAAAATCGTGGTTAAAGTTAACCACGGTTTTATTAAAACCGTGGTTAAATGTTTTAATAAAACCGTGGTTAATTAACATTTAAAATATGATTTTTTGTGAAACATTTTTTTAAATCTTCTGTTGAATTTTTTTGTGTCATTCTGTTAGGGGTGTTCATCGGTCGGTTCGGTTTAATTTGTCTAATTTCGGTTCGATTTTTGGTTTATAAAAAATGTAATCCGAAGTCAAACCGTTCTACTTCGGTTCGGTTTTTGTACTATAATGGACCGGTTTATACGGTTCGGTTTTATCGGTTTGATCATTAATAATACATAACATAATAAAAAACATAAATTTCATTCAACATCTAATTTAAATACCCTAACGCACAACTTAAAGTTATAGTCATAGAGTGAATAAAAAAAACAAACAATATAAGCATCCAACCACAATCTTATAATGTTTTAAAAAAACAAAAAAAATTTTGTTATGATTATTCCGATTTTGATAGAATTATTAAAATTAATAATATAAATACATTGTAAAATATAATAGGTTTTTTTACATGATTTCTTAGTAAAAAAATTTAAAAATAAAGTTTAAATGACTTACATAAACAACAATCAACTAAAAATTACATAAACAACAATCAATTAATCAACTATAAATTACATAAACAACAACAATAAATACATAAACCAAAATAAATTAAAAATTATTCAAAATGATTATTCATTCACTAAATATCATCTTATAACATATATAATGTAAATATAAAATATAAATAAAATTATTAATCTAATTCAATTTCGGATTTTGCGATCGGTTCCGTTTTGATATATATAATCCAAACCACACCAAATAAACTTCGTTTTTAATATTTATATCTGAATTACAAAATACGGTTTTTGGTTCGGTTCGGTCTTTGATTTTTTCAGTTTGGATTTCCGATTTTTCGGTTTAATCCAAAATATGAACACCCTTACATTCTGTGTCATCATAAAAATTTAAATTTAATAAATGAATCTAGTATTTTCATCTTTTTAAATACAAAATTTGAATTTATTGTTATCTCGGAACTGCTTTTCATATTTTTAAAAGCCAAAATTTGAATTTATTGTTATCTCGTAATGTTTTTCTGTATTAATGACCAATTATATTTTTCACACATAAATTATTCGTTATTTTTCTATAATTGAGTTTTTTTGCTTTTAGTAATGAGTTTTAAGCGGGGAAAAAGCGAGCTTTCTTTTTTAGCAGATTTTTTTGCATATATATATATATATATATTTAAATAATAATGTAAAAAAAATAAAGGAGTTATGATTTGAAGTTTTTTTAAATGTGTACAGTGCAAAAATAAATATTATATTGAAATTATTATTTTTAAGTAGACTTCACAAAAATCAAAGACGCAAGCATTTGATAAATTTATTTCAAATTAGTAATTGATATTATAAAGGTTTATTAATAATTTAATAGATATAATAAAAATAATTAAATTATTTATTTTTTTAGTTTTTTAATGTTTATTGATAATTTTTTTTTGAATAGACATCTCATAATTTATAAGATTTTATTTGGGTAGTTGCACAAAAATCGAAGAGATAAAAAATGAGATATTTTGAAATTACCCAATAAAGATGAGAGAAAAAAATCACTTTTTTTAATTCGTATTAATTTGTTATTTTTTTTCAAATATTTAATGTTGTATATGTCAAGATATACTTGATTATTTTTTTATTATTAAATTCTATTGACATTTTTTTACCCAAGAATATATTCATTCTTATGTACTCATATTAAATCATGGAATTTGAATTTAACATTCAATTTAAGGGAAACTATCAAGCTAATATGCGTTGAGAAATTCATGGTCTTTGCTTTTAATCATGTTGAATGTTTAGCCACTATTCTATAAAACGTTCATATTTTGATCAGGGTTGTTATTAAAACCTTGGCTAAGCTATAAATGAAATTTCATTACACTCATTTCATTATCTCTAATCAGACTAATTTCTCCTCCTCTTATTTATCTAAATTTATTTACTTTGGTTTTAAAAATTAAGAAAATCTACGCACGAAAATTATTGTTCAATAATTTTTAATCTACTTTGTATTACATTTATTTTGGAAAAAAAAAAATATTTGTCAATATATATGTCAAAGGTATTTTATTTACACTGTTTTTTTTTTTTTTTTACCGAAAGTCTGCTTTTTTTTAATTTGTTTTGTTAATTAAAAATATTTCAGATATGTTACATTTAAATTTTTATATAATTCCAACGTCAATTGTTGTATTATAATATATTATGCATAAAAAAGTACATTAATCAGTATAAATTATTAATTTCCGCAACTGGATCGAACGTGCACATTATTTTTTAGAATAAAAAATATTTATTTAAAAATATGGGTAAAATAACAACCATGTTGAAAAATACATTATTATTATTATGTTGAATATTGAATATTGAATCTTGAATGTTGAATATTGAGTTGTAAAATGTGGAAAATTAGTGTGTGATGATGTAGATGATGATGTTTTAATTTTTAGACTAATCTCAAATGTGGATCTATAAATAGATCTTCATTTGTGATAAAAAAAATACAACTGAGTTGAGAGAAAAATATTATAAAGTGTAGAGTTTGATATATTTTGAGTTTTGGAGTTTTTACTTTTTACCATAAATTTTTACTTTTTCACAACACGTTATCAGCACGATCGCTCGAAGGTTCTCTATAATTTTCGACGCTCCAAAATACAAGAATAAGTCAAAAATATTCAACAAGTAAGAATATTCATTTTTATTATTTATATATTTTTATTGTGTATATATTAATATATAATATCATGTTATGATTATAAAAAAATAAGTTTTTTTCAAAAACTTGTTATAAATCCTGGGAGGATGTTAAGACAACATCCCACACTCCCGGTAAGGGATACGACAAGTATAAAAGCCTCTAAGGTTTTTAAACATTATAATCATATTTGTATAATTTCATGTTATTATATAAAAGGCTATCTATGACACCGATCTTATAATAATGTGATATGATATACTATACCTGACTTTATACCAACTATATTAGTATAATTTCACAATATTATATAAAAGATTGTCTACGACAACGATCTTATAATAATGTGATATGATATACTGTACGTGACTTTATACTAACTATATTAGTATAATTTCACAATATTATATAAAAGGTTGTCTACGACACCGACCTTATAATAATGTGATATGATCTACATAATTATTTAATTATGATTATCATTATATGCATTGCATCATTATCACAAATTTTTATTCAACACATACTCGATTTTTTCTTACCCCCAACGGTCACAAACGGTCATAAACGGCTAGTTTTTTGCCTATAAATATGATCATTCAAACTCATTTTCAATCACACCAAAACTCACTCATTTTCTAAATTATTTCTCCTCGGTTTATTCGAAGATGAAGATGATGACATTTATAAGGCTATTTTTCATAACGATTATGATCATCATGCTCACGAGTCTTGTACTCACCAACGATTTTCCACCACATATTTTTTCTCTATTTGTACACGCACTTGTAATCTACGTTCTTCCATTATTTTGTATTGTCATATTAATGGAAATTAACTAATAAAATGCATTGTTATTTTTCTAGTACCACCATGTCAAATTTGGCAAAGATTGAATTCGTTGCGCTCGATATCACCGGAAATAATTACATGCCATGGACTCTCGATGTAGAAATGCATCTTGAGCCATTGGGTCTAAGTGATACCATCAAAGAAAATAATATATCATCCTCACAAAAAAAGGCAAAGTCTATGATTTTCTTACGCAGACATCGTGATGAAGGATTGAAATGTGAGTATCTCACAGAAAAAGACCCAATGATTTTATGAAAAGGGCTGAAAGAAAGATTTGAGCATATAAGGGAAGTTATACTCCCGACCGCCCGTGATGAATGAAATACGTTAAGATTCCAAGACTTTAAAAAAGTCAGTGATTATAATTCTGCGATGTATCGAATAGTCTCTCAATTGAAATTCTGTGGACTTGAAGTCACATAGATGGAGATGCTTGAGAAAACATTTTCAACTTTTCACGCATCAAATATAACTCTACAAAAATAGTATAGAGTGCGTGAATTTTCGAGATATTCCGAACTAATCGCATGTCTTCTTGTGGCGGAAAAGAACAACGAATTGTTAGTGAGAAATCATCAATCCCGACACACTGGATCAACGGCATTTCCAGAAGCAAATGTCGTAATTAAAAATGAAAACCAAAATCAAAGGCATAGACCAGATTTTGGTCGTGGACGAGGTCGAGGACGTGGGCGTGGACGTGGACATGGACGTAAAAATGATCGCGGTCGTGGTCGCGGCCGTGGATATGAAAATAATCGAGATAGTTACTTTAATAACTCATCTCAAAAGAACGTCACGAACCACCCACCAAAAAGGCAGCATGAAAATACGAGTGAAAATGAAAATCACTCAAAAAGATCTGAGAGTGTTTGTTATAGATGTGGCACTCCAAGACATTGGTCACATATTTGTCGAACCCCTGAGCATCTTTGTAAGCTCTATAAAGAATCGATAAAGGGAAAAGGAAAAGAGACCAATTTTGTTGAAAATAGTGACCATTTAATTGGTTCAACTAGTTTCAATGCTGCAGATTTCATCAATGATTTCGAAGACATTGATTAAAAGATTGGTGAGACTAGATTGTAACAAATTTGTATTTTTCATGCATTCTTGTATTATAAAGCATGTTACATTTTGCATTTGTATTGTACTTATATTTTCTTTATTGCATTTTTGTGAAGTTTGATATGGAAAATGCTATGAGCAAACATAGAAATAATATCATGAAAATTTGCATACCGGATAGTGGTACCACGCACACTATTATGTGAGATGAAATATATTTCTTGGAAATAAAACCAACAAAAACAATGGTGAATACAATATCAGGTCCTGTAGACTTGATTGAGGGTTGTGGAAAAGCACATTTTTTGTTACCTAATGATACAAAATTTTTGATAAATGATGCTTTGTATTCACCAGAATTGAAAAGAAATTTGTTGAGTTTTAATGACATATATTCTCATGGATATGATACTGAGACGATAACTGATGGAAATCAGAAATATATGTGTCTTACCACATATAAATCAGGAAAGAAATATGTGGTTGAAAAATTATCAATGCTCACTACTGGATTGCATTATACACATATAAAGCCAATCGAATCAAATATGGTGGTTAATAGTTCTTCCATATTAACCAATTGACATGATCGATTGGGACATCCTGGTTCAATAATGATGCGAAGAATTATTGAAAATACGCATGGTCATCCATTGAAAGACCAGAAGATCTTTCAGAATAATAAGTTTCAATGTAAAGCATGTTCTCTTGAAAAACTTATTATAAGACCATCGCCAGCTAAAATCCAAAAAGAATCACCCATATTTCTTGAACGTATTCAGGGTGATATTTGTGGGCCAATTTATCCATCATGTGGACCATTTCGATATTTTAGGATCGACACTTGATTCATTCACTATATTAAAACTTGACACTCGTACGCTTGCGAGAAATTTTTACAACAAGTTTTTGGCGCCGTTTAGTCTTGTTACCAATTAGTCTAGATTTTAATTTAGAGTTTTTTATTTTATTTTAAGTTACTTATTAATTTCTTCTTATTTTTAATTGCAGTCTATGCGACGATCTCAAAGTGCGAATTCTCTACTGTTTGATCCGGAGATCGAGGGCACTGCACGTGCTTTAAGAAGAATTAGAAGAGAAGAATTAAGGAACATGGCTGAAGAAGAAGCACAACAAGCTCCTCTGGTGCCAATTAGAGACCACTTCAGACCGACGATCCATGCTCACTATTCTGGAATCGCTCGAGGGACCATTAACGCCAACAATTTTGAACTGAAGCCGGCGTTAATCAACATGGTGCAATCAAACAAATTCAATGGAAGCACTACAGCTGATCCTCACCTGCACCTACGGACCTTCTTAGAAATAACCGATACGGTAAAAATAAATGGTGTGTTTGAGGATAATATTCGCTTACGCTTGTTTCCGTTTTCTCTCAGGGATCAAGCCAGAAGTTGGTTGCAATCGCTGCCGCTAGGAAGCATCACTACTTGGGAGGGGATGGCAGAAAAATTTCTTGCGAAATATTTTTCACCTGCCAAATCCACCCAACTGAAGATAGAAATCAGCACATTTAGGCAGATGGATTCTGAACAGCTATACGAGGCGTGGGAAAGGTACAAAGAATTACTTAGACGTTGTCCTAACCACAATTTTGCAGATTTGGAACAGATCGAGTGGTTTTACAACGGACTAAATGCGCCTACAAGGATGAATGTGGATTCTGCGGCTGGAGGTACTATTTTTGCAAAGGACCACGTACAGGCCTACGAGATGCTGGAACAGATGACGGTCAATAGCTTTCAATGGCCATCTGAGCATATGGGAGTAAAGAAGCCAGCTGGAGTGTATGCAGTGGATCCTCTCACATCCATCACCACTCAATTATCTTCACTAACTACACAGGTAGCTTCTTTGAATAAGATTAATGTTGCAGATTCAACTGGAGTTGAAGGATCACATACCCCAGAGAAAGTTAATTATATCAATCCTAATGGCTACTGAGGTTATGGAGCTTACAGAGGTAATCCTGTTCCTAATACTTATCACCCTAGTTTGCGGAATAATGAAAATTTTTCATATGCTAACAATACAAATAAGGGTGATGGTAAGCCTTCTTTGGAGGACGTTGTTAGTACCTTTGTGCAGGAATCAGGTAAGAGGATGACGAGAACTGAGTCTCGCCTTGACAGCTTGGAGACGCACATGGCCAACATGGGTGCTGTATTGCAATCCATGTAGACTAGCATTGGGCAGTTGGCAAACGCACTGAAAGATAATAATCGCGGCCAATTCCCAAGCAATACTGAGTTGAATCCCATAGAACAATGTAAGGCCATCGAGTTGAGTAGTGGCAAAGAAGTTGGAGTCCAAATCCCTATTGTTGCGGAGAAGAAATTTGAGGAAAAAGTCGAGGAGAAAGAGAAGGATCCTGAACCTGACTCGAAACCGATGTACAAGCCTCCACTCCCCTACCCACAGAGGTTCAAGAAGAAAGCTTTAGATGAGCAGTTCTCCAAATTCTTGGAGATTTTTAAGAAACTTCATATCAACATTTCTTTTGCTGATGCTTTGGAGCAAATGCCGAATTATGCTAAATTCTTGAAGGAAGTGATGTCAAAGAAGCGGAAGTTGGAAGAGTTTGAGACGGTGAATTTGACTGAGGAGTGCAGTGTTATCCTGCAAAAGAAGCTACCACAAAAATTAAAGAACCCAGGGAGTTTTACGATTCCTTGCATTATTGGTTCTTCTAATTTTAATAAAGCACTTTGTGATTTAGGAGCTAGCATTAATTTAATGCATTTATCTGTTTTCAGGAGCTTAGGACTTGGCAAGGTGAAGCCCACAACAATCATGTTGCAGCTAGCTGATAGATCTATCACATATCCGCTTGGAATCATAGAGGATGTTCTGGTAAAAATAGATAAATTTATTTTTCCTGCGGATTTTGTAGTGTTAGATATGGAGAAGGACGAAAATTTGCCATTGATTTTGGGGCGACCATTCTTGGCTACTGCTGATGCCAAGATAGAGGTTAGAAAAGGTGTGTTGACGATGAGTGTAGACGGTGAGAAAGTTACTTTTAATGTGTTCAAGGAAGCTGAAAATCCATCCACGAAGAAGGTGTTCCTCATTGAACAATCAAAGAAGATGGAGAGCTGCTATGAAGTCGAGAGAAAAGTAGAATTGCGAAGAGAGAATGATCCGAAGGTTCCAAAGAAGAAGAAGAAAAACAAATCAAAGTTTAAGAGGATCGTTGAGTATGTTTGGAGGGTAAAGGAAAAGGGAAAATCCTCCAACAAGACTGAACCGAGCTTGAACCAGAGTATAGCGGGCTATGGACCATAAACTAAGCGCTTCTTAGGAGGCAACCCAAGCTTTTTTTTTTATTTATTTGCTTTATTTTTATTTGTTAATTTTAGTTGTTTTTGTTTTTTTTTATCATGAGAAAACTAGACATCAATAATGATTTTGAATTGTGTAGGTGAAAAAGTTTAGGAGCCAACCCTAATGAAGAGTTTTGAGTGATTAAGATGGTGCCGAGTACTGACGCTCGGTGCCCAAGGTATGTGTCCTTGTTTTGATTTACTACTGTACATTGAGGACAATGCACAATTTAAGTTTGGAGGGGATGTGTGAAATTTGAAAATTTTCATGAGTTATGTTGAGTTGAAGACATAATATGTAATTGTGATTTGCCTATGATGAAAATAATTTTTTGTGCTGAAAAGTTCATGTTAGCGCTATTTAATCTTGAGTTCTCACTTACATGCACGAATGCCATGATTTTCGATACCCCTAGTAATTAGAGAAATTATGTGGATTAGAGGATTTGATTCTTAACTCTTGTGATTTTTACTTGAAACTGAGGTAGATTTTTAAGAGCACAGAAGTGATTTAGGCATTTTTGAATTCGTTGAGCCTTTTTAGCCATTATTCATTTGTTAGTCATATAAATCATGAAAAATCCTAAACAAATTGAGTAGCTAAAAAGTTCAAAGAAAAGTAATGGCGGAGAAAGTAAGGTGAGGGAGGCCTTGAAAAGAAAAAAAAAATGGATTGAAATTCTAGTCCAAATACAAGGCAAAGAGATGGAGATGTATGGAGTAGAAGAAAGCCAAGACTAATGTCTGGCAATGCAAATAAAAAATTTTAGCTACTCATAATCCTGCACAAATTGAAAAATATACATTCCCTTTTCTTGAATCCCGAGTCTTTGATCACCATTGATACATATCTGGACACAGATCTCCTGCTGATTATACTTGAGCCTAAAAGTTCACCGAAAAAGTCCTTTTGATCTATGTAAATAAAATTTGAACTTGGCTGATAGTATTTTGAAACTTGAGGGTTGAGTTAATGAATTTATGAAGCTTACGGATTGCATGATTTTATCGAAAGTTTGGTGGGTAGATGAGATTGGCGAAATCACACACACACGAGAACTCTTGAGAAAATTAGCCTACATGTTTATTTAATCTTGGAATGTAAAAATTCGGAGGTCGACTATATTGCTCATTATTGTTTTGCTCGGAACTAGCAAAAGTCTAAGTTTGGGGGAATTTGATAAGTGCATTTTATGCACTTAATTTATATATGATTTGGCTTGGCTTTTGTGATGTATCGAGTGGATATTATGCGTATTTGTTGTTATTTTTGTGAGTTGCAAGGATTTGGAGAAAAATAGCAAGAAGAAGTGGAAGGATGCATTATGGAGTATCAACTTCAGAAAATTACTGGGAATTATTAACAAATCAAAATCCAATCTCGACCGTTCATAATAAATTTTAGGATGTTTTGAAGCTGCTGTCAAAATTTCAGCTCAATCCGACGGTTAGTTTGGGAGATATGATTTTCTGAAAATTGTTGCGCGTTGCAGAATTGGACATGCGAGAGCAGGGCGCGCCCGCGCCGCTTTTAGGCGCGCCCGCTCCATCCCTGGACGTGAAAAGAAGTGTAAATTCGAGGCTCAGGCGTGCCCTTGCCACTCTATTGCGCGCCCGCGCCACTTTGTGCGATAAATTGGCAGATTTTTGCAACTTTAAAACTCTCGATTTGTCGGGCTTTCTTTGACGGGCTTCGAGGACATATAAAAGATATTTCAACACAACATAAAAGGGGGAGAGCCGCCTGACAACACAACACAAATTGAGAGAGCTTGATCGTGACAATTGGAGAAGAAAAATTTGTGCATCAACGTGAAGAATTTGAAGAACAAATGAGAAGATCGTCGACCGGACATGACGTCGAATATTCGGATTTGTTTTTCTTTCTTTCTAATTTGTTATCATTGAATTGATGTCTAGACTTTTGAATATGACTGGTGTTTATCTATTTTTTGATCATGAACTAAATTTTCATAGTCTAGGGGTTTGGTGTAGCCTGGTTGAGATGCTTTTACGAATTGTTAATTTTATTGGATTGAATTCTCCTAAATTAATTGTTTTTCTAGCTTTGATTGTTTTTCCAATTACTTGATCGCTAATTAAATTGTTATACTTATTTGAAATCATTGCTCGGGAGAGGGGATTTTGAATAGGATCATTAGAAATTACACTGTTAATTGTTTATATAGCTCGGGAGAGTGTATAACGTTAACGGAGCTTTAGGAAGAACATCGTTTTACACATATCACTAAGACTAGATTTTTAATAGGGATATTGGAATTGAATCTTAGTTGATACACATTATTTGTTGCTCGGGAGAGGGAAATAATATAATTAAGTGTTCTTGACTATTAATTGAATGGAATTCATGAAAATAATTTAATTAGGAGTAGTTGTTGTCGAAACCAGGTGAAATCAAAACCTCTAGACCATTTTTCTCTCAGTAATATTATTCGGAAGTTGTGTGTGAGTTTTTCTAAAAGTTCTGAATTTTATTTTAAGTTGAAATCATAACTCTTTGTTTGATTTTCTAGATAAAGTTTAGACTATTTTAATTACAAGCACTGATTATTTTCAATTTACTCCCTGTGGGATCGACACTTGATTCATTCACTATATTAAAACTTTACACTCGTACGCTTGCGAACAATTTTTACAACATGTGGTATTTTTGCTTATGTCTTGATTGACACTGGTGTATCACACTCATTTATTTCGGCACGATTTGCTAAGAGGCATAGTCCACCCTATATTCCATTAGACGTATTGCTAGTTGTTTCGAATCCTATGGGTCAAGAGGTTTTGGCTAAGCGTCTAGTTATGGGTTGCATTCTGGATTTCGAGGGACATCAGCTTAGTGCTAACCTGATGGTTTTAGCCATGGAGGATTTCGATTGTATCATTTGTATAGATCTTCTGACTACCTATAGAGAGATAGTGGATTGCTATCAGAGGTTTGTGAAGTTTTGTCCGGAGGATGGAGATACGTGGTATTTCTATGGTGAGGGAGTGCGACCCCCGATGCCAGTGGTTTCTGCTCTGAAAACCCGGCGTGCTTTAGTGTCTGGCAGGGAAGGCTACCTTATTTACGCCATCGATGCATCCATGGAGGGACCAGACATCCAGGAGTTACCAGTGGTCCATGATTTTCCCGATGTGTTTCCAGACGAGATTCCAAGCTTACCACCAGTGAGAGATATCGAGTTTGGCATTGAGTTATTGCCAGTGACAGCACCGATTTCCAGAGCTCCTTACTGATTAGCTCTTTAGGAGATGAAGGAATTGCAGAAGCAACTTCAAGATCTTCTTGATAAGGGCTATATTCGGCCGAGTGTTTAGGCTTGGGGAGCCCCAGTCCTTTTTGTTAAGATAAAATATGGGTCGATGCGTCTTTGCATAGACTATTGACAGCTTAATCAAGCAACGAAGATGAATAAGTATCCTCTTCCGTGGATAGATGATCTGTTCGATCAGTTACATGGTACTTCTGTTTACTCAAAGATTGATCTGCGGTCGGGATATCATCAGTTGAGGTTTAGAGAGGAGGATATCTCTAAGACAACATTTCGTACGCGGTATGGTCATTACGAGTTCTTAGTGATGCCGTTTGGTTTGACAAACGCTCCAGCAGTCTTCATGGACTTGATGGACAGAGTATTTCACGACTTTCTGGATAAGTTCGTGGTGGTGTTCACCGACGATATCCTTGTGTATTCCCGCAGTGTGGACGAGCACGTTTTCCATCTTCGTACAGTATTGCAGATACTGAGAGAGAGGCAGTTGTACGCTAAGTTGAGCAAGTGTGACTTCTAGATTGACCGAGTTGTTTTCCTTGGTCATGTGATTTTACGAGATGGTGTTTCCGTTGATCCTAGTAAGACGGAAGCCATTTTGTATTGGTCGCGTCCTACGACAGTTTTAGAGATTCGTAGTTTTCTTGGGATGGCAGGCTACTACCGGAGATTCTTAGAGAACTTTTCCCAAATTCCTAAGCCTTTGACTCAGCTTACGAGGAAGGATGTGCCTTTTGTTTGTACGTCGGAGTGCGAGGAGAGTTTTCACGAGTTGCGACTCCGTCTGACTACAACTCCAGTGTTGGCTCTACCGTCTGTATCAGGATGCTTTGTAGTTCACACCGATGCTTCTCTCTAGGGTTTGGTATGTGTGTTATCTCAGAGAGGTCATGTAATTGCCCATGCCTCTAGGCAATTGAAGATTCACGAGGAGAACTATCACTTACATGATTTGGAGCTTGCGGCCATTGTCTTTGCTCTTAAGATATGACGTCATTATTTGTACGATGAGAAGTTTGAGATCTTTACTGACCATAAGAGTTTGAAATATTTGTTCACTCAGGCTGAGTTGAAAATGAGGCAGCGTCGTTGGATGGATTTGTTGAAGGACTACGATTGTGAGATCAAGTACCATCCAAGTTCTTCTAATCCAGTTGCGGATGCTCTTAGCCGCAAAGTGTATGTCAGTTCGCTTCGTACCAGCTCGATTGCACGAGTGGTAGAGGAGTGTTGTTCCTTGGGTTTCACTTTTTGACACAAGAAGGAACAGCAGGGAGTTCACGTTTCGTCAGTGCTTGCCAAACCAGCCTTGTATACTCGTATACGTGAGTTGCAGGCCGTTGATCTGAAGACGCAGAAGTTAGCTCGTTTGGCTCAGGATGGGAATACTTCTGGTTTTCATTTGCAAAATGATGGTCTGCTGTGTCTCTCTGGACGTGTGGTAGTTCCTGATGATTCCACACTTCGAGAGGAGATTCTGTCATAGGCTCACCGTAGTATATTTTCTGTACATCCAGGCAGCATGAAAATGTTCAAGGATCTACGTATGAGGTTTTGGTGGAAAGGGATGAAGCGCAGTGTTTATCAGTTTGTGTCACGATGCCTTGTTTGTCAGTAGGTCAAGGCAGAATTTCGATGACCCAGTGGATTGCTCCAGGGTTTAGAGATTCCTGAGTGGAAGTGAGAGCATGTGATGATGGATTTTGTCACCCACTTGCCGATGTCTTCCAGGAACTGCGATGCTATTTGGGTTGTTGTTGATCGATTGTCGAAGTCCGCACATTTCTTACCATACAATCGGGATTTTACTTTCGATCGGATGGCATGTCTATACGTGCAGGAGGTTGTTCGTCTACATGAAATTCCGTTGAATATTTTCAGCGACAGAGATCCGAGGTTTGCCTCTAGGTTTTGGGGTAGCTTCCAGCGAGCTCTTGGCACTACTCTGATTTTGAGTACAGCTTACCACCTGGAGATCGACGGGCAGAGTGAGAGGACTATTCGTACCCTCGAGGATATGCTTCGAGCTACAGTCATGGACTTTGGTCCAGCGTGGTATGACCACTTGGCGTTGGTGGAGTTTGCTTATAACAACAGTTACCAAAACAACATTGGCATGGCACCATTCGAGGCCTTATATGGACGCCGCTGTCGTACGCCTTTGTTTTGGGACGAAGTTGGCAAACGTCAAGTCGAAGGTCCACAGATAATTCAGCAGATGACCGATGCAGTGGAGATGATCCGTATAAGGATTAAGGCAGCCCAAGATTGATAGGTTAGCTACGCTAACACTCACCGCAGACCGTTACATTTTGAGGTAGGGGAACATGTGTTCCTGTGAGTGTCACCTTTTCGGAAGGTGATGAGATTTGGACTCAAGGTCAAGTTGTCGCCGAGATTTATTGGTCCGTTCGAGATTCTTGAGAAGTTTTGAGATGTGGCTTATCGTTTAGCTTTACCACCATATCTTTCCAGTATCCATGATGTGTTTCACGTGTCCTTGTTGAGGCAGTACGTGGCGGATGAGTCACACATCTTGCATCCGACTGAGGTGCAATTGGATCAGGATTTGTCCTACGTGGAGAGACCTATCAGGATTCTTAACTGAAAGGACAAGGTACTTCGCAACAAGAGAATACCTCTAGTGATGGTGCAGTGGCAGTGTAGAGGAACTGAAGAAGCAACTTGGGAGCTGGAGAGCCGGATGCGAGCTGAGCATCCACAGTCGTTTTGATGTTTTGTATTTTTTTCTTTGTAAGAAAGATTTGTACTTTGTAATGTTCAGTTGTAATAAAGAACATTTGCTTGATTTTTTGTGTTTTCCTCTAGACTTAAATTTCGATGACGAAATTTCTTAAGTGAGAGAGAATGTTGTAGTGACCCTTACCGAGATCACATACTAATCAGAAACTTAAACATGCAATTAACTTAATTAAAACAGTAAGCCAGAATAGACTGCGGAAGCAATAAACATTATACAATCCCAAGGAAAGGAATCTGTAAATACCCAAATATTATTCAACCAAATCGAACAGTGTATAATCCCAACTACAACAAAATAAATCCCTAGGCAAAATCCCAGCTGGCCATCCACTGCCTAATCCCTCCTGGATCCACCCGCCTCATCCAATAGAAAACCTGCCCATGGAATAGGGTGTCCAGATGTACAAAGTACGTGACGTGAGCATAAAACGCTCAGTACGAGAGTATAAGCATGTTGTATCATATAAATGCATGAATGCAAGTGTACCGCCTACTAAAACTAGAGGCCAAAGATCATATAACAAAGACAGACCGGGCCCTGGCATGTAGCACGCTGTGCCGTCGCCTCAGGAGGTGGCTCCTATTCCGAATACCAGTGGATACTCCGGACCCAAATCGATGGAAGTCCATCCACTAACAGGATAGGGTAAGACCCTATAATATTCCAAGGATATAGCTCAAAATTAAATATGCATGCAGCATACAGTCATGTCATAAAATATGCACATAAAATCATGCAAGCACACAATACATGCATACACAGTCAGGATATCTCGAACAGTATTTTCGTACCTCAACTACTAAGCAAGCTCTACCAGCTCTAGGTCCATGCCTATAGTACAAAATTTTAGTGACCCTTACCCGGATCACCTACTAAACAGAACTTAGGCATGCAATTAACTTAATAAAATAGATATCAGAATAAAACTGCGAAAACCATAAATAGTTACAACCCCAAGTAAAGGAATCTGTAATTTATCCAATAATATACAACCAAATCGAATAGTTGTATAAACCCAAAACAACAGTAATAAAACCTAAGTGAAGCTCCAGCTGGCCAACCACTTACTAGCCCCTCCTGGATCCACCCTCCTCGTCCAATCGCAAACCTGCCCCATGGAATAGGGTGTCCAGAAAAATACAGAGTACGAGACATGAGCATAAAACGCTCAGTGCGAGAGTATGAGTATACATGCATGCAAAGTGAACTCCCTATGGACTCGAGGTCAAGGATCAGATAACAAAGACAGACCGGGCCCTGGTATGTAGCACGCTGTGCCGTTGCTTCAGGAGGTGGCTCCCATACCGAGATAACCGTGGATACGCCGAACCCAAATCGATGGAAGTCCAATCCACTAACAGGATAGGGTACAACCCTACTAACAGACATCTCGAAAGAGATACAGCAAGATGCAAATGAATGCAGCATAATATCATGGCATATAAATCATGCAGTCACATAATACATGTATACTCAGTCAGGATATCTCGAATAGTACTTTCGTACCTCAAAATAGTGCAAGCTCTACCAACTCTAGGTCCACGCCTATAGTCTGCTCTACACTGCCAAATGATACTACTATCATTAAAGTGCTCTAAAAGCCTTAACTAAGCTATTGCATACTCCTAAATATTTATAGGAAGCAAAAGCTATACCTTCGTCCGTCGTTAGCCCTTTGATGTCGATGCCTCCAAAACTTGGGCACAACTCCGCTACGACTACTGAACACCTCGCCGACCTCCGGACCAAGCCTAAGAAGACTAGAACAGCTCCAAAAGGACTAGAAAGGAGAGGAGAACTCGGAATTGGCAATTGAAAGTGAAGCCTCGGCCTTCTATTTATAGACAACGATCGGAACTTCCGATCCCTGATCGGAACGTCCGAACCTCGATCGGAACGTCCGATCCTGCCATTGGAGCTTCCGAAGATCCTGATCTGCCACGTGTCAAAATATCACTTGTTGACTCCGGATAGGGGTTATCGGAGCTTCCGGTCCTGATCGGAGCTTCCGATCTTGCCACACGTCAAGCCTGACGTAATACCGATCGGAGCTTCCGATCCTGTTCGGAGCTTCCGATCCTGATCGGAGCTTCCGAACTCTACCCAAGTAATTATGATTAATTCCTTTAATTACTCAATTAGGGTACGGGCTACTACATTCTCCCCCACTTAAGATATTTCGTCCTCGAAATCAGATCTTAAGTACCGAATGCAAATACAGAAATCAACTACATTCTTTATTCAAATCAAACGTTTACAGAGTTTGCAACTGAATACAACTTAAAGAATGAAATCAAAACAACTCAGGATGGTCTTTACGCATCCTGTCCTCAAGCTCCCAAGTAGCTTCCCTAGTGCCTCGGTGCTGCCACTGAACTAAAACCAAAGGAATGACTTTGTTCCGTAAAACCTTATCCTTATAATCCAGGATACGAAGAGGTTTCTCAACATAAGTCAAATCCTTGTCTACCTGAACCTCAGACCGCTGCAGGATATGAGATTCATCTGCCACATACCGTCGCAACAGAGATACGTGGAACACGTCGTGAATACTGGATAGATGCGGTGGCAAAGCTAGTCGATAAGCCAAATCGCCAATGCTCTCCAAGATCTCAAACGGACCGATAAATCTGGGAGACAACTTGCCTTTAAGGCCAAATCTGAGAATCTTGCGGAAAGGTGACACTCTCAGAAACACTTTCTCCCCGACCTCGAACTGCAAAGGCCTACGCTTGATATTAGCATAGCTGGCCTGACGATCCTATGCAGTCTTAATCCATTTCTTGATCTGATCAACAATGTCTATCGCCTGCTGGATAAACTCCGGTCCCTCAGCCTGTCTCTCCCCCACTTCTTCCCAGAAGAGTGGAGTACGACAACGTCGCCCATACAACGCCTCAAAAGGTGCCATCCCAATACTAGTGTGATAGCTGTTGTTGTAAGCGAACTCGATCAACGGCAAATGATCCTGCCAGGCTGAACCAAAATCCATGACGCACGCTCTAAGCATATCCTCTAACGTACGGATAGTGCGCTCTGACTGACCATCAGTCTCCGGATGATAGGCTGTACTCAAACTGAGAGTAGTACCCATCGCACGCTGAACACTCCCCCAGAATCTAGAAGTAAACCTGGGGTCCCGATCGCTGACAATGCTCACAGGCACTCCATGAAGTCGGACGATCTCCTGAATGTACATCCGTGCCATGCGATCTACAGAGTACTCTCGGCTATAGGCAATGAAATGCGCTGACTTGGTGAGTCGGTCCACCACAACCCAGATAGCATCACAGTTCCTCAGGGATACCGGAAAATGGGTCACAAAGTCCATTGTGATAAACTCCCATTTCCATTCAGGAATAGGCAGACTGTGAAGAAATCCTCCAGGTCGTCGGTGCTCTGCTTTGACTTGTTGACACACCAAACATCTCGAAACAAACTGATAAACACTGCGTTTCATTCCCTTCCACAGAAACGAGTACGTAGATCCTTGTACATCTTGTTGCTTCCAGGATGAATACTCAACTTAGTGCGATGTGCCTGAGACAAAATCTCCTCTCGCAACTCTTCATCTTGTGGAATCACAAGCCTACCAGACAAACACAGAAAGCCATCTGACTTATAATGAAATCCAGATGAGCTACCCTCGTTAGCTAGATGAGCTAAACGCTGGGTCCTCGAATCAGACATCTGAGCATCTCGGATCCGCGAATACAAAGCTGGCTCAGATAATATCGCAAACATCTGGATACTCTGCATACCTTTCTTATGCTTGAAGGTATAACCTGAAGTACAATATTCACTGATCGCACTAGACATCGAACAAGTCTGAAGTGCGGATAGTCGCACCTTGCGACTCAAAGCATCAGCGGTGAGATTAGCAGCTCCCGGATGGTACTTAATCTCGCAATCATAGTCCTTAAGCAAATCCATCCAACGTCTCTGCCTCATGTTCAACTCCGCCTGCGTGAACAAATACTTGAGACTCTTATGGTCGGTGAAGATCTCAAATTTCTCGCCATACAGATAATGATGCCAGATCTTCAAAGCGAACACAATGGCTGCTAACTCCAAATCATGGACTGGGTAGTTGTCCTCGTGAAGCTTTAGCTGTCTAGAAGCGTATGCGATCACATGCCCATTTTG
Source organism: Henckelia pumila (assembly GCF_033568475.1). Lineage (NCBI taxonomy): Eukaryota > Viridiplantae > Streptophyta > Magnoliopsida > Lamiales > Gesneriaceae > Henckelia > Henckelia pumila. The sequence continues at coordinate 2,438 of NW_027331858.1, read as the reverse complement.
AGTCAGGACACAGCCTAACCCCTGAAGAGAAGCATCCGTGTAAAACTACATACCCTCCAGATCCTGACGGTAATGCCAACACCGGCGCAGAAGTCAACCGCCGTCGAAGCTCACGGAAATTCTCCTCGCACTCGGAGGACCACTCGAAATCCACACCCTTGCAGGTAAGCTGCGTCAACGGTCGAGCTAACTGAGAGAAGTTCAGAATGAAGCGACGATAATACCCTGCTAGACCCAAAAAACTACGGATCTCAGCAACCGTCGTCGGACGCGACCAATTAAGTACCGCTTCAATCTTGCTTGGATCAACAGAAATCCCCTCCCTGGATATGATATGGCCAAGAAAGACTACTCTATCCATCCAGAACTCACACTTGCTCAGCTTGGCGTACAACTGCTCATCTCGAAGAGTCTGCAGTACTAACCGCAAGTGAGAAACATGCTCTTCCGTATTACGCGAATACACCAAGATGTCGTCAATGAAGACCACGACAAACTTGTCCAAATACTCCCTGAAGACACGGTTTCATCAAATCCATGAATATAGCCGGCGCATTAGTCAAACCAAATGGCATCACTAGGAACTCGTAATGCCCATAGCGAGTACGGAATGCAGTCTTGGCTACATCCTGATCACGGACTCTCAACTGATGATACCCAGATCTCAAGTCAATCTTGGAGTAAACTGATGTGCCCTGCAGCTGGTCAAACAAGTCATCAATATGAGGCAACGGATACTTGTTCTTCACAGTGACTCGATTCAGCTGCCGATAGTCAATGCACAGCCGCATCGACCCATCCTTCTTCTTTACGAAGAGAACAGGAGCTCCCCAAGGAGACACACTAGGACGAATGTACCCCTTGTCTAAAAGATCCTGTAGCTGATTCTTCAACTCACGCATCTCTGACGGAGCCATACGATATGGTGCTCTAGAAATAGGCGAAGTACCCGGCATCAACTCTATGCCAAACTCGACTTCCCTAGCAGGAGGAAAACCCGGAATCTCATCAGGAAACACATCTAGAAATTCATCCACAACAGGAATGCTCTCTATCCCAATACTCTCAGCGGACAAATCAACTGCATAGATAAGGTAGCCTTCCCCGCCAGACTCTAGAGCTCGACATCCTCTCAAAGCTGATACCAAAGGCATCGGGGGTCGCGCTCCCTTACCATAGAAAAACCAGCTCTCACTCCCCTCCGGATGAAAGCGTACTAATCTCTGATAGCAGTCCACTGAAGCTCGATAGGTAGTCAACACATCTATTCCCAGAATGCAATCAAAGTCGTCCATCGCCAGGACCATGAGATTCGCTAACAGAATGTTCCCTTCGAACTCTAAAGGGCAACCCATCACTAGACGCTTAGCCAAAGCAGATTGGCCCGTCGGAGTAGAAACAGACATCACTACGTCTAGTGCAATGCATGGTAACTTATGCCTCTTAACAAAACGTGCAGAAATGAAGGAATGAGATGCACCAGTGTCAATAAGTACAAGAGCAGGTATACCATAAAGCAGAAATGTACCTGCGATGACTTTCTCATTCTCCTCCACAACCTGATCATGTCTCAGGGCGAACACCTGGCCAGAAGCTCGTGGCCTCAAATGAAACTCCCAGCAGATTGTCCCTGCGACCTCTGCTGAACGGTGGCCTGAGAACCCGATCCTGAACCAGAACCAAAACCACCTCCCCCAGACAATGGACAATCTCTCCGGATATGACCAGTCTCTCCACAACGGAAACAAGCTCCAGAAGCTCTACGGCACTTGTCGGATGGATGGTTCTTCCCACAGTGATCACACTTGTCCTTCTTACCGTAACGGACAACACCTCCAGAACCAGAGGAAGAAGAAGATCCAAACTTCTTGAAAGTTTGGGCACGGGGACCCAAAGAACTAGCAGGTCTCGACTGAGAGAAAGACTTGTTCCGTCGAATGCTATCCTCCGCCTGGTGACAACGGCTCACCAAACCCTCGTAGGACATGTCGTCACCAACCGCCACACAGTCATGGATCTCAGGGTTAAGGCCCTGAAGGAACAGATTATACTTCATCTTTGAGCTATCAGCAATCTCGGGCAATAGGATAGCAGATCAAAGAACCTCTGCTGATACTCATCGATAGACATGGCTCCCTGTCGCAGACTCAGTAGTTAGCCTGCCTTCGACTGACGGAGTGCAGGAGGAAAATACCACTTTTGGAAAGCTGTGCGGAACTCGGCCCAGGTGGCCACTCCTCTCGCCGCAACAAAAGGTGCAGAAGTAAACCTCCACCACCTGCGCGCACGCCCATCCAGAAGATAGCCAAGGGTCTCCACCTTCTGCTCATCGGTGCATTGGAAAGTCTGAAAAGTCGTCTCCATGCGGTCTAACCAGTTCTCCGCATCCTCCGGAGACTCACCTCCAACTAAGGGCTTAGGACCCATAGCTAAGAATC
>NW_027331856.1:0-20000 GCF_033568475.1 Henckelia pumila | reverse complement strand
GACGAATACTCCAGTAATGTCGTTAATTTTTCTATTACCGGATCTTACAGAAGAATTAGTTGGGACTAGGAATTCTTATCGATGATTTCTTATCTTTTTGGAATAATAATTGTGCTGATCATTCAGAGCTTTTGAGAATCGTATAGCAGATTGTGGTGCCGAGCAATTGTACGCTATTCGTCGATGTCTGAATTCTATTTGGATCAAGTTTCCTTACTCGATTTTATGATCTGGTGATGGAATTCTGTCGATCAGTGCTCCAGTATACTGATTTCGATACTGATGATCTTTAAGTACTTGGCATTCTTCTTTTCGAGATTTTGGGATGTATTCTTATTCAGAGGAACCACGCTCTAGTCTAGACATCGATACAGTTGTAGACGCTCGAGACTCAATGTCTGAATCTGGACTTTGAGCTCGCAGCGATCTTATTGATTAGAAGATCTATTATCTATTGTCTTATGAGGAGATTTCCGTGATCTTTTCTAATCTTAAGAATTGGAGTATTTGTTTCGCAGACGGAACTGATTTGGAGGCATAGAAGAGGATTAGATTGTATGAGATTTCTGACTGCAAATCTTTATCTGAAGAATTTTATGCAACAACTGATGTTTTGGAGCCAAAACTTTTATTCTTATTTTATCTACTATCTCTTATGATTGATCGATTGATGAATCTTCCATGTTTTCCCTACAGAATGATTCTCAGACATGATCAGATGTTAGATTTCTGTCAGAAATTTTGTCATATTGTATGATTTGCTGAAGTCGGTAAGTTTAGACAGAGATTTTTGATACACTCGTTCTTTCGGTAGACTTCGAAGAGACTTTTGTTGTTTTGATTACAACTTATTTCAGTTCAATATCCTTAGAACGACGGACAGCTAGATCAGATGAGTCAACTTTGGAGGATATGCCATGAGTATTAGGGCTTGAATTAGCACTAGCTGGCAGAATCCTTGATTCTTGTGGATATTTCGTACAATCGCCAGCTAACAGATGGTTATCTTGATGACATCTTTCGAAGTGTTGTACGAGAAGAGAGGAAGATTTTCGTTATTAGAGATGACTTTCTGTGTTGCATGAGTTGGAACCAGATATGATTTGATTGTGACTGAGCTTAGAAGGATTTTCTGACAAGAATGAGTCGACTTTTTATTGTCAGACTTGAAGGAGTAAATTGAGAGACAGAGTTCGTGTTGAAACCGTGTTTGATTTCGAGGACGAAATCTTTTCTTTGAGGGTAAGAATTGTAACGCCCCAAATTTATCTTAATTGACATTAATTGAGATAATCGGAGATTACAGAGTTCAAGAGCCGACTTGATTTGATCAGGGTCCTTTTTGCAAATTTCAGAATTTCAGGGAATGCAAATATCGATTTTGTTAGATATTTATAAGGGATTTTGACTTATTGAACACTCAATATTCATCCCTTCCATCGCCTCTCCTCCATTGAAACGCCCCATAGCTTTCTCAAGCTTTCAGAATTCAGTCCGAGCTCGATCCGTCCATTAGAATTTATTTCTGAAGGTCGATTAGCGATCACGGCAGCGAGAGATTCGTTCTATAGTAAGTTTTTCTCCGATCAGATACATTCTATTTTTTGGATGTTGTTAGAATCGGTTGAGTTTCGAGTATGTTGTTCCTGGAAGAGTTCTGGTCGTTTATTCTCCGTCGGTTTTGAAATAGAGTTTCGTTTGGAATTGTTATGATTTTCGGAAGCCTATTTTCGAAAATGAAGTTTTGAGATGTGTTGGAATTTCTTTGTTGTTGTTGTCTTAGCATTATTTTGAGATGATATCGATATTGTACTACTGTCTGCATTTTCGGTTTGATCAGAATCTAGCCGTTATGCCGCCGGGTTGAGTTTTTGGGCTATTGTTTGGTTTGAATTGATTTGATCCGTTTTTAGTTGTGTTTGAATGTCGATAGTGATCTCGGGCCTTTATTACTTCTTTTGCAGATTTGTTTGAAGGTCGTTGAGTTGCGAGGTTGCAGGAGTTGTGTGAGACCCCGTTTCTAATCGTCTAATCTCGAATAATTAATCACAAATCGAACAATAAAAGCCGAGAACTCGAATTAAATTTTTTCTTTTTTTTAAACCAAGCCTCGCGCCCGCGCGAGCTAGCGCCTCGCGCGCGTGCAGGCTAAGAGGCCAGAAGCCTCGCGGGATGCTCGCGCGCGCATGAGGGGAGTGCTTGCGCGTGCGTGGGCAAAACAAACAGAGCCCCTCAGGCTCATCGCGCGCGCCCGCGCACAAGCCAAAGGAACAGAACAGCGCAGGAACCTGGAAAATCAATCCAAAAGCAACTCCAATCAATTCTAAACTCAAGAACACATACATATCAATATTTAGAACATACAATATTCTAAGTTCTGCCCAAAATACAAATTCAAGTTCGACGATAGGGTTCGTTCGACTATTCAAAATAATACAAGTCCAAAAGGCACAACCCTACGACACACTGTGTCTCACTTCTATCATTCTTACCCCGAGGTAACCCAGACGACTCGGTCCGGCTCCTGATCCTCCTGTTGCCAAGTACACATACAAACAAAAACAACAGCTGGATAACTCGGTTAGAAATATAATTTCTAATTAAAAGAGACAGGCATACAATATCAATTAAAATACCTCATATTGAAATGTATAAATCATCGATCAATCAAAAGAGGGTGGATGTATGCATGACTTCAAAACATCGGGATTATCAAGTCAGATAATCGAAATATCAGTCGGTACTCAGGTGGGATCCCGGGGTTAAGTCAGTACAAACAAACCACCTATACTCCCATTCGGGGTGGATGTTGCACAACTCAAACCCCTAGACTTCAGAGCAACTATAAGAAGTATTCTGGTACTTGGAAAAACTCAAAATCCAAAACTACTTCAATATAGCTCCCTAAATCGTCTAATTTCAAAACGAATCGAATATTCGGCTCAATATGAATGCAAGTGTAAACAAAATAATCAATCAAGTTCACACCAACAAAAAAACATGCAATATGTGATTTTAGGGACTCGAGCATCAATCAAACTCGAGTATTCAACCCCATTCAAATTCAATGTCGTCTTTTAACTTTTCAAGTTCGTCGAGAATTCAAATCTGAAAATGGCAACGAACTCAAATCAATATTCAATAGAATCAAAACGAATCATTAGAAGAAGCTCAATAATATACCGTCTTCAACTCTCGAATCGGTTCAAACTCCCAAGTTCAATCCAAACCCGAATCTCCAATCCAAATCTGAAAATGTAGAACATACGGATTCGATATCAATTCAACAACTCAAAAAAACCCGGAAATCAAACCGAAACAATACAACCGATAATCCAAAACTCGATTTCGATGGCATAATGGCTATAAACGGTCAAACCAAAATCTCAACCCTCATATCATTCAAACCAACATAAACGACCAAATCCAACCAAAATCCAAAAACCCATTTTTGAAATTAAGCTCCAAAAATCATATAAAATTCAAACTTTGATCTTTTTCCAAACCGACTTCGAATACACGGTCTATGCTAGCTCAAGAACAACATACCCGAAGATTATCAAATTCTGACAACCCAACCAAAATCAAAGTTCGAGGATTGTAGCAAAACTTACGTCAAAACAAAGCCCCTGTTGCGGTGATCATGAATCTCAACTCGGAACGAAAATCTGACGGTCGGATCGTGCGAATCGAAGGAAGAAGAAAGCTTGGAGAATTGTTTCAATGGAGGAGGAGAGAGGGGCGTGAAGATGGGTGGAGGAGAAGGAGTGAGGTGATGGATAATAATAATATAACACTCCCATAGACTAGTCAACCGACTAATTGCAAACCGGTCCCTGAAACTCCAATTTAAATCAATTCAATCCCGGCTCAATAATCTCCACTAATAAATAATAAATAATAATCAACTCTATTAATCACGAAATAATTAATTTCAGGGCCTTACAAGTTGTATCATTTTAGAGATTGTAGCCGGTATATTATCTATTCTCTTATTATCGACTAGGAAGTTTGATTGAATCTTGAATGAGTATTATTTGTTGTTGTTTCCAGGTTGGAGCATCGACGTTTGAAAGAGGTATAAGACGACTTTGACTGGAATGGAACAAGTGACTCAAATCCGACGTGATTTGAGTGTTCCGAAGAGATCACATACTTGCATGTTAATCGAATTACTTGAACTTATTGAATGAGTTATGATTTGCATTACATTCATCTTGAGCCAAAATCCTTATTTTCAGCGGGCAGAATGGCCCTTTTGAGTAGACACCACCTCGATCGGGAGAGTCGGTGAGTTGTTTACGTGATCTCATCCTCGGGATCCCAAAAGCAGAGCAACAATTTCGTGATTATCCGGACTTGATAATCCAAGAGTTTTAAAGTCATGCATTTCATTCTGATTTCTCTTAGAATTGCATGGTTGATATTTGAATATCTGGAAATGGATGTATTTCATTTTGAGATTCTTAACTGATATTGCATGCTAGTATCTTTTGCTGGGAATGTTATTCTCACCGGATTATCCGGCTGTTATCTTGTCTTTGTAAGTGTGCTTGGCATCAGGTGGGGCAGGACCAAGTTAGAGGCAGCATGGCTAAGGGTTGAGTCGATTAGAAGTGAGACTTGGTGTTTGAAAGTCGAATTTGTAATCGAACTAAGATTATATTCGAACTCGTGTTGTTGTATTGTTTTGAATAAGTTAGATTGAAACATGTTCTACTAGTTTGGATTTGATGTATAACTTTAGAACTACCTTTGTATTGGATTTATGTATGTTTTATATTGAAATAATGGATTTGAATTGGGATTGGAATGCTTGTCGAAGCGAGTGCGGGAAGATTTTTTTTTTTGTCTGAGCATTTTCTGCCCAGGCTACCCACGCGCGCGCGAGATGGTACCTCGTGCGAGCGCGGGGTGTTTTCCGGGGTTCTGGTGCGATGGCCCGCGCGCGCGCGAGATCCTATCTCGCGCGGGCGCGAGTCTTCTACTGAGGCTCTGGAAGCATGGCCTGCGCGTGTGCGAGATAGCGAAGCCTTTTAAAAAAAAAAAGAAAGAAATTTTTTTTATTTATTGTTTGGACCTTGGATTATTGTATGCTTTATTAATTGTTTAATCCGAGATTAGTTGTTTAGAACCGAGGTCTCACATATTCTCACCGGAGTTTATCCGTCTGTTGTCTTGTTTTGTATGTGTGCATGACAACAGATGGGGCAGAAGCTAGTCAAAGAAAACATTGACAGCTTGGGAGAGATTTTAGACGTGGGACTCGGTTGTTGTAGCGGAATTGATGTACTTTTGATATTGACAAACATGTTAGAAAACATTGTTGTATTGAGATTAAAGTACATGTTGAATCTTAGGTAGTCTAGCTTTGCTTGATATATTTTGGACTACTTGATGTTGTAGAGATACTTGTTATGAAGTTTATTACTTAATTCATGGATATTTGAATTATTCAGACTTGAGTTTATTTTGGACATGGTATATTTTGACATCAACATCAAGAACAGAATTTTGTAGATTTTTGAACAGGGCATGCACGCTCGATCGCTTGAACTCGTAGGATCGAGCGCGGCATGTGATTTTATTAAACAGAGAATTTTATTTTGAGGCCCGCTCGATCGGGTGATTTCGTGGGATCGAGCGCGGCCAAATATTTTCGAGACCCGAGAGCTGAGGATTTAAGCTCGCTCGATCGGGTGAGTTTACCCGATCGAGCGAGGTGCTGACATTTTTTAAAAAATGATTTTATTGTTTTCTTATTGTTAATTCATCACTAAATGATTTGATCCTTTATTAATTAATCATGTTTAGTGATTAATTTCCCCAAGATTTGATTAGCAACCCGAGGTCCTCACAACAGGTGGTATCAGAGCGAGAAAATTCTGGACTGAGATAGAATATTAGTGAGTGGGGTAGATTGAATTTTCTTCCTTGCTTATTTGTATACTAGCATAAGATGATTTCATTACATGTTGAATTACATTCTTTACTTGCTAGTATGGTACATGCTTTGCGATTGTAGACTTATCACATGATATTGTGTTGTACTTGAAAAGCATGTTTTAATATTGAAACATCACATGCTACCTGAATATCTGAAGTGATTGAAAGCAGGTGCCATTTAATTCTTTGTTCTTACATGCTTACCTAAATCTCTGAATCGAGTGGAAGCATGTGTATTTGTCTTTAGACATCAGAACTGAGAACTGATCAGAGGTAAGCTGATGAGGAGAGGACTATGAAGTTGATCACAAGATCAAGTTGATACATTTGAAAAATTTGCTATATGAGAAGAAAGCAAATGTGATTTTGAACTACGGAGATCACTGCATTGATTTGTAGGATCTAGTGGAATTGAGAAATTGAACTTAACTCCTATTGATTTGCTCTGTTAGCTGAACACTCTTGAGAACAGATATGCGACGATGTCGGGCAATACAATGAATGATTATGAATTTTAAAACATGATTAGGTGATGTATACGTTGATTATGGCATACAGATTGTGGATATTTGTCTAAGATTGACTGCAGGTTCAGCTTATGAAAATGATGACGCATCGCCATAAATGTGAAGTATAAGCGGAAGAGCTTTTTGGCTATTGCTTTCATGAGATTGAGATGACAAGGAGACCATCCTATATCGATGGAGCTGCTTTATCAGCTTCGAGAATTTATTAAGTTGGGATTAAGGTAAGATTTAGTATGTTGCTGATTAGCACTACTTGACTTGATTTTGTTAGAAAACCTAGAATCTCTAGCAAAATAATGATAACTCCTCGATATGGAGAATGTCAGAAATTGACAGCACTTCAAGAGATGGTAAGACTCCGCCAGCTTTGAATGAAATTTCTATTCTTCTGAATTGATTAATTCAGGTATAAGTTGTAGGCTTTCGAATGATGTGTAACACACTCGAAGGCCAAAGCTAGCGATTTGCAACATTTTATCCTGAATAGGTAAATCGAGTTATCCTTTTTGCTCACCATTGAGATATACCCAGGTAATGGATTGAATTTATGATGTCCTTGGGATTACACTAGATGCTTTTAGCAGTATGATAATGAAGATACGGATTTTGTTTAGCTACTTAGCTCTGAGATGAGTTGATTATGCTAAATTGATTGTATCCTGAGAAGTGATGTTCGTATGCAAACCAGGTGAAAGCTAGGTGAAATATTTTGAAATGTACTTAATGATGTGATATTGATTTTACATGACGGATGCGACGATTGAGTTTTACATGGAAATGTATGAACTGAAATGACTCAAAAAGATAGTGAATGAAATGGGAGAATGAAGCTGACATGTTTCTCCTCTACTTATCGAGAATGAGAAAATGAATTTTGATGTCCCTTGCTTAAGTAGTGAAGATTAAAATGAAGAGTAATAGTGAATTCAGTTACGGTTTAGCCTTTCCTTTTGATGATATTTGATGCATGCACTTCTTGATTCGCATGCTATTGATCATTGATGAATTGCATGATCTTTTTGAAGCTTCTCGTTATTCAGTATCGATTAAGAAATCCTAATTCTGGACATTGATATGAAAGGAGGTGAACTTTGAATAATTGAATCCTTCACTTTGAATCCTTTCTGGTGATCTGGAGTTCCTATTGTATTATCTGAATATGCCTTAGGACGGTGTCCTAATTGATTAGTGTGTGTAGATATCTCATCGTAAAGCCACGCTGTCAACCTTGATTTGGGGTATATGGGGAATAGTACTGATATGGACTTGGATCACCGATGTGATTATGTTTTCTTGGCTCGTATTCTTTGATTTATCTAGTCTTGATTTGATTTTTCACCTCGAATTTTGAACTGAAAGTGAGTTGTTTTCACTTAGCAACAATTGTCGTCCAGAATTTATTTGATTTGACGATTCGACTTTGATCAATGTCCTTTGATGCTATCTGATTCTTGATTTTGAATCGATTTTCATTGGCCATTGTTATGCTATCTTTCATCTAATTGGATATAATGATTCCATATATCGTGATATTATTGGCTCGTAACTGATAGAGACTGATAGCATTACTCGATTTTGAGTGGTTGATGAATATCAACTTAAAGCTTAAACAACATTGATAAGAGATCAACCGATTAGAATTTGATTGAGAATGCTAAATCACGATGTGAGATAATACAATGGATCAGAATGAATGGAATTGAAGTGTATAATCTGTTGATTGTGCTCGATATTCTTGATATGGAATATCAGATTTTGAAAAAAAAAACACATTACCATAGAATTAATATTCATTCAAGTGTCTCCAATGAGTATGAATTATTGGGAAATCAGTACTGATGAACGAAATTGAAAGAAAATATGACAGAATTGACTTTTCAATACTTCAATGTTTAATAAATGAAGTAGACAAGAAGAGATCAGATGATCTATGAAACAAATTAGCAACTGTCGAGTCAAAATATGAACAATGATTCGAAAGATTTTTCGTTTCCAATTACTCGAATCATCATGAGTTTGAGATTTTAAGTTGAGTGTATTTCGACAAATTCAATAATGTGATGTATTAGATGTGATACAAATATGAATATCTAGCTGTGAAAAAGATATTGATGTTATGAGATTTCAGGAATTGATTGCAATCTATGGTCGAGATCGAGACTATAGGTTTATTTAATTGATTGTGGCACTGATTTTTCTGAATTCTGAGTATTTGGTTGAATATGATTGCATTGTACCATCCTTGATCGATGGATTGTCTAAGATGACTATCCAAAATTTCGAGGAAATGCTCAGAACTATAGTTTCTGATTCGATACTATTTGATTGATTTTGCCACTTGATGATGATAATTCCTGTGACAGCTATTTGAGAAGCGAAGAAAATCAGAAATTCTTTGTGTTGAGATAAATTTTTGAAGTATCAACTATCAGACCCGATATGGCTTGAGAAAAATACAGGATGTGAAGACTGAATTGTATTGATTACGAACTGGACACATTAGATGACGTTGCGAATTGAATGATTTTATAGCTGAAACAGAATGTTCAGTGAGAAATGTTTGTTCTGAAGCATCGTTTTCTTTTGAAAGAGATTCCAAAACTGATCTGATAATGGATTCTCATGAGTATTGACACGAAAATGATAATTTCACTCATTTTTGTATACTCTATCGAGTATGAATTGTTGATACATGAGACATGATCCTTGATCTTAGTGTGTCAGCTGAAGAACATCAGCTAAAATTTGTATCTGTGAACTGTATTCAGATGAGGTCGATCAGCCTTTGAGCTAGTCTGAATAATTGATACTGTTTGTGATTCAGAAAAAGAACAATTTAAATGTGGCATCATTTAGTGATTACTAAAGAATGACATATCTATGATTACAGAAGTAATCAAAAAATTGAAGAAGAAAAGATAACAGAAAATATATTTACAACTCACAGCATTGAAATGAAGAATGGATACTGATCTTGAAGCTGTGAGTGGGATGCCAATATAGATTTGATATATGTTCTTTTCAGAACAAGATGGCAGAAGAAATATGTCATCATAAAAAATGAATTACACTTTCTACGATATTAGATAGAGTTGAGGGTTCCATTAACTGAATTGATCGTACTTCAATCCAAGAAGATCCGATATGTTCTATGTGTCTATATTAAGGAAGTATCAATGATATTTTTCTTATGTATTTTAATAAGTCAAGTCAGAGTCTGATATGATTCTGAGATACATTGAGTATATGATAAATCCTTGATTGAGCAAAAGTACAAAAGAAAATAGACACACAATGAAGAGATAAATTGGAAAGAGTTAATGAGGTGAAAGAGGAAGTCTGAGATAGATGATTGAAGTGAGACTTACTGCAGAGAATCCTCCAGTTTATCAGATTTGATAGACCGATCGAATGTGATTTCGAGGACGAAATCATTCCTTAGAGGGGAGGAAATGTAAGGCCCTGAAAGATTAAGTTCTTAATTACGTCATTGATATTTAAATTTTGAATTTTGGGAAAATATCAATTGTATAATTTATGAAAATTAGAGATTTAATTTCCGAGCTTGAAATATTTAATTTGAGAATTTACGGATTTTGAGATTTAAATTCCGGGATTCTTAAATTAAATTATGGAAATATTTGAATTGAATATTAATGGAATTTAAGAATTAAATTCCGAGTTCCAAGAATGAAAGAGAATGTAATGAGATGGTGAAATTCGACGAAAGGACCAAATTGCAAATATAGAGAAGTTCAAGGACTAAAATGCGATAAGTCCGAAATTATTTAATTTTGATCCGAGATTATTTAATTTGAGAATATATGGAGTTTAGATTTAAATTCTAATATTCTTAAATTATTTAGGATTGAAATTGAATTATATCGCTTGTTCGGGGACTAGTTTGCAAATAGGCCAAAGTTCAGGGACCAAAGTGAAATTTCCTTGCAAGTGGCCATAAAAACGTGTAAGGCTTGAAATTAATCAGATTTTCAGCCCAACAACTCATAAGCAAGTCGAGAGAAAGAAAAAAAGAGAAGGGTTGAAGCCATTTTCAACTTTCAAACCTTGATATCTTGTGATTCGATTATCCGTTTTCAATTCCGAGAGTTGCGTTGCAATCTTCGCACAAAGAGCTTCGAGTTTATGTAGGTTTTATATTCTTTCCAGTATTTTTCGACAGCTGGAAGTTGGAGAAAATCAGATTTGCTTATGAATATGTATTCTTGAGTTATATTCCTTACCGTATCGAAGTTGGCTCGAAGAACGGAAGTCATTTACAATTGTTCTGATTTCCAGAAATAATTCGAACCCTTGTACATCTGATAGACTAAGATTTTAGATGTATTCTTGCTGGTTTTAAATGATATATATTGATATGACATGGATATTCGAGTTCGATATTGTTTCGGTTACCAATTTTATTCCGTTATGTCGTCGGTTGCCATTGCTATGATTTGCAGAAGTTATCTTCGATTCTATACTTACTGTTTTAGATGATATATGATGTATTATGGCTCATATGAGGTGTAGATGAAGTATATTTGAATGATAGAGTTGATAGCAATGAATTACGGTTGCCGAATTTTAACCGTCATGCCGTCTAGTCAAGAATTGACTAGTATTGAGTTAGCTATGATTGAGCTAAGTTTGAATTGAGTTCTTGCCGATATAAATGGCTTGTAAACACTTCATTTCAGATTAGAAATGAAGGCCATTGAACTCGAGAAGTTTAGTTCAAATTGATAGACGTTTGAACAAAGTTTGTGAGTTTTACCTTGAAGATGAGATGATGAACTTGAGTAGACTTTTGTGACATGTCGGGTTTGAAGCAACGACGAATCAATGAAAGGAAAGGTATAAGATTACATTGAGAGTCAGGGACTCGATACTCGAGAATGATGCTTCTTGAGTTATCCCGAACAAATCACATACTTGTTTATTTACTAGTTCTTGAGTTAGAACTTATGTTATTGTCGATCCATCACAGGTAGTGGATCTTTGATTTTGATTTTGATATGATATGAGATATAAATTGATTCTAATGCCAAGGTTTGATGAACTTTATTTTCGAGTCTGATGAGACAACGATAGATGGATATCCATGTCAAGACCGGAAACGAATCTTGATGGCAATGATTTGAGATGAATCAATTCTTGATAGCGCGCTATATAAATATTTTTATTTGAAGTATGATTTGAAGTCTTGATTTATATGTTTTGAATTGATTTATGCGTTATATTACTCTATCCTTGAAATGAAATGGTTAGAGTTGACATGTTTATATTTTAACGCATGTATATGTCTTTTATACTTGGAATTATATTCTCACCGAAGTTCATCCGGCTGTTGTCTTGTTTTGTATCTGTGCATGACCACAGATGGGGCAGGAGGTAGTCAAAGACGACATTGACAACTTGGGAGAGAGTTTAGACATGGGACTCGGTTGTTGTAACAGAATTGATGTACTTTTGATATTGACAAACATGTTAGAAAACATTGTTGTATTGAGATTAAAGTACATGTTGAATCTTAGGTAGTCTAGCTTTGTTTGATATATTTTGGACTACTTGATGTTGTAGAGATACTTGTTATGATGTTTATTACTTAGTTCATGGAAATTTGAATTATTCAGACTTGAGTTTATGTTGGACATGGTATATTTTGACAGCAACATCAAGAACAGAATTTTGCAGATTTTTGAACAGGGCATGCACGCTAGATCGCTTTAACTCGTAGGATCGAGTGCGACATGTGATTTTATTAAACAGAGAATTTGATTTTGAGGCCCGCTAGATCGGGTGAGTTCGTGGGATCGAGCGCGGCCAAATATTTTCTGGACCCGAGAGCTGAGGATTTAAGCTCGCTCGATCGGGTGAGTTTACCCGATCGAGCGAGGTGCTGACATTTTAAAAAAAATGATTTTATTGTTTGCTTATTGTTAATTCATCACTAAATGATTTGATCCTTTATTAATTAATCATGTTTAGTGATTAATTACCCCAAGATTTGATTAGCAACCCAAGGTCCTCACACTGTGAGAGCTGGTTGGACGACATTGATCAGTTGTTCGATTCCCTTGATTATTCAGATGACCGCCGAACTAGGTTAGTCATTCATCAGCTCCGTGGTGTTGCTAAGAACTAGTGGATCATGATGAAGAGAGCCATGGATAATCGGGGTACAATCATTACTTGGACTCTTTTCAAAACTGAGTTTTATAAGAGGTTTTTCCCAATTTCGTACCGTAAGGATAAGGGAGCCGAGTTTGCCACTCTGAGGCAAAGAAACTTGAACATAGAGGAGTATATATGTAGCCATGTTTGGCAGTTTGCTGAGATTTGCACCGCACATTGCCGACAATGAAGAAGCAAAAGCCGATCAGTTCATCAACGGCTTGAAACCCGACATATTCACGTTGTTAACACTGCTAGGCCTGATAAATTTGCGGATGGCATGAATCATGCAAAGGGAGCTGAAGCAGGTTTGATGAGACAGAGAGGAAATCAGATGGTACCTCAATAGCAGAGACAATCTCAGAATCAACCGTCTCAGTATCAGAATCAGCCACCGCAGTATCAGAACCAACCTCAGAGGTATGAAGGAGGAAGCAGTGGGGGTAACAGAAAGGATCACTTCAGAGCCAAAGGGAAACAATTCAAGAAGCCAAGGAACAATTCGTCTAGCTCCAGTGACTCAAAACAATTCGGTTCAGGACAGAGTTCTAGATTTTCATCTTTGTTCTGTAACAAATGTGGGGGTATACATGCCCAAGATCAGTGTGTAGGAGTCTTCGGGAACTGCAATATCTGTCAACAACCAGGACATTTTTCTAAGGTGTGTCCTCAGCGAGGTAAAGATCGAGCTCAGAGTGGGAGTTCTTCTAGACCTGCAGCTCACCCTGAGAGGCAGACTTCTATGGTTCACTCCTTCCAGCCTCAGCAGCGAACCAGCCTCCGAGACAGCAGACACGAGTCTTTGCTTTGACAGAGGACCAGGCTCAGTGTAAGGCCATAAAATATTAAGTTATTAATTATGAAATTGAGATTTAAATTCCGAATTTGGAAAAATATCAATTGGATAATTTATGAAAATTTGAGATTTAATTTTCGAGATGGAAATATTTAATTTGAGAATTTACGGATTTTGAGATTTAAATTTCGGGATTCTTAAATAAAAATATGGAAATATTTGAATTGAATATTAATGTAATTTAAGAATTAAATTCCGAGTTCCGAGAATGAAAGATGATTTAATTCGACGGTGAAATCCGAGCAGAGATCAATTTGCAAATATAAAGAATGACAAGGACTAAAATGCGTTAAGGTCCGAAATTATTTCATTTTGATCCGAGATTTTTTAATTTGAGAATATATGGAGTTTAGATTTAAATTATAATATTCTTAAATTATTTAGGATTGAAATTGAATTATTTTGAGTTTTCGGAGATTGATTTGCAAATAGACCAAAGTCCAGGGACTAAAGTGAAATTTCCTTGCAAGTGGCCTTAAAAACGTGTAAGAATCTTGGAATTCATCAGAATTTTTTATCCAAACTCAGCAAAGAAACCATAATGAGAAAGAGAAGTGTTCCAAGCCCATTTTTCAATCTTAAATCTTTGATGTGTTTTGATCCGTTCGTCCGATTTCAGAATCTAGCATAGTTTCGGAATCCTTGCGATGAGAGCTTTGATTTGGAGTAAGTATTAATCTTCTTTCCAGCATTTTTTGAAATTTTTAAGTTTGAGAAATCAGAATTGATTAGGAATAATTGTTCTTTAGTTTTTATATAGTGTTATATCGAAATCGGTTCAGAGATTGGATGCCGTTTACAATTGTTATGATTTCCAGCATTAATTCGAACCCTTGTACATCTGATAGACTGAGATTTTGGATGTATTCTTGCTGGTTTTATGTGATATATGCTGATATGAGATTGATATTCGAGTTCGATATTGTTTCGGTTACCGATTTTATATCGTTATGCCGTCGGTTCAAGATTTTGATCAAGTTTGAGTTTATAGTGTTTGTGCTGAGTTAGATAGGAGTATATTGCTGATATATGCAGCATATTTACACTTCATTTCAGATTGTATTTGAATTTTTCGAGCCCGAGAATCTAAATTTCGAATCGGCCAAGAATTGAGCAAAGTTTGCAACTAGTTTTGCCTTGAAGTTTGAGATATGATTGAGCAGATTTTTATGTGAGTTATTAGCTGATATAAATAGCTTGATATGCTATATTTCAGATTTATAAAGAAGCGATTCGGACTCAAGACTTTAGCTTTTGGGAAACGAGATCGAATAGCTCAAGGTTGAAGTTATTCTACCTTGAAGATTAGATGATGAACTTGAGCAAAATTTTGTGATATGTCCAGATTTGGAACACTTTCAGAATTCAGAATGACAGGTATAAGATGCCATCGAGAGTCAAGGATTCGATACTCGAGAATGATGATTCTTGAGTTATCCCGAACAAATCACATACTTGTTTATTTACTTGTTCTTGAGTTAGAACTTATGTTATTGTCGATCCATTTCAGGTAGTGGATCTTTGATTTTGATTTTGATATGATATATGAATTGATTCTAATGCCAAGGTTTGATGAACCTTATTTCAAGTCAGATATGACTACGATAGATGGATATCCATGTCAAGATCGGATACGAATCTTGATGGCAGTGATTTGATATGAATCAATTCTTGATAGCGCGCTATATAAATCTTTTGATTTGAATTATTGATTTGAAGTCTTGATTGATATGTTTCGAATGGATATATGTGTTATATTAATCTATTCTTGAATTAAAATGGTTAGAATTGACATGTTTATATTTTAACGCTTGTATATGTCTTTTATACTCGGAATTATATTCTCACCGGAGTTTATCCCGCTGTTGTCTTGTTTTGTATGTGTGCATGACAACAGGTGAGGCAAGAGCTAGTCGGAGACGACATTGATATCTTGGGAGAGAGTTTTAGCACATGGTGTCTCGGGTTTGTAGAAGAAACGTAGAGTTTAGATCTTTCCAAATATGCTAGAAGGCGTATGACTTTATTAGCGAAGAACACTTGTTACTTCTTGCATTTTGTAGCTACTTTGATGTACTTTAAGTTACTTGTTAGATGTAACAATTGATTGGAAGTATGATAAGAACTTCTTGTATAGATCAATGCATGTTTTAAACTTGATAAACCATGAATTGAAAAAAATTGAAGGATCAAGTTTTTGCTGTAGAAGAATAGGGCATGTTTCTGCCCAGGCAGCGCCCGAGCCGCTGATTTTGGCAGACCGACCGCAGCCCCGAAATCTGGCCTACTGTTTTGAAGAAAAACAGGGGCGCTCGATCGGCGGTTTTTGATCAACCGAGCGCACCCCTTGTTTAAAATAAATTATTGTTCTATTTATATTTGATCCTTTATTAATTAGTCATGTTTAGTGATTAATTGCCCCAACATTTGATTAGCAACCCAAGGCCCCACAACAGGTGGTATCAGAGCGAGAAAATTCTGGACTAAGATAGACGATTAGTGAGTGGGGAAGATCGAGTTTTCTTCCTTGCTTATTTGTATACTAGCATAAGATGATTTAAGTACATGTTGAATTACATGCTTTAATTGCTAGTATGATACATGCTTTCGTATTATGGACTTATCACATGATAATATGTTTTAGTTGAAAAACATGTTTTAATATTGAACTATCACATGCGACCGGAATATCTAAAGTGATTGGCAGCGGGTGTTCTTGAATTCTTTGACCTTACATGCTTACCTGAATCTCTGAATCGAGTGGAAGCATGTGTATTTGTATTCAGACATCAGAACCGAGTTTTGAGCAGAGGTAAGCTGATCAGGAGAGTGAAAGAGTGGGTGCCCGGTTAGCCAACTTGTGGCTAAGGGCTTTTGTGACTCTATGTATAAACAATCTTTGTTTAATATAATTTACATTCATTAATGGCATTATCTTTGTCTTTCTTCATATTGTTATATTGTGATATACTATTGTTGTTTTGATAAAGACCTTGAATATAGTATAGTGTAAGTAAGATGAGATAGTGAATAAAGAGAGATCACTATTATGAAACACATCTTATAGTCACTGTATATTCTAAACAGTTCCTAGTCAATTGAGCCGTCCGCTAATAAGGATAAGGATCGCTCGAGATTGAGACTAGCATTTGTGATGCCAAGTACCATGTTTCATTGGTAATGGACATGGAGATGTTCAAAGCATACAAATGGATATTCATATGATGAATGATCGAACTACCCTATTCGGACTTTCCAAGTAGTTATCACTTATCGAGTGGATAAAGTCCGCGGTTTTGGTTGTACACCATTAGTCCTTACTACTTGAAACATCATTGAGACTCTATATGCTAGTACTGTACTTTGACTCGTTTACCGACTCTATTGGGGTCATCAGGTGTCAGGATTGGGTACAGTTACGACACATATAGGAGTCGATGCTTTGTTGTCAAGGATTCACCACATACTTGCGAGTGTGGATATCCTATGCGATCTGAGATATTAGTGTGACGAATCTTTGGCCAGAGTACATGATGTGTTTTAGGTTACTCGGTTTTCCTAGTAACACATGCGATGTCACTATTTGATCTCCAAGATGTAATGCATAGTTATCGAATCTCGAACGACTCTCGATGCACCAATGGTTGTTGATTCGATTGGGATATATGGATGAAGGGACCGTACTGTACGCTAACCAAAATCTACTGGTTCTTGCAGGCACTATCAGTGATACCTAGGGAATCATGGGGTGATGTTGCTAGATGCTCTTACCATGATTCGTTGGGCAAGTCGGAAATTGTTGTTTCGAGTCACAAGGAGTTGTGAGCCCACGGCTAGCTGTATCCCTGAACCATTGAGGGTCACACAAGTAATGGATTATTAAACCCCGTTGAGATAGTTAAATTTAATGAAAGAGAAGTTGGACTTCTTAACTAAAAGGGAGTGGAATTTCCTAAAATGACATAGGGATGGGCATTTTTGGAAATCACTGAATTCGGATTCAGAAAAATTATCGTGACTTTAAAAGGTGCAAAAATGGTTTCTGTGCACATTGGTGAAATCGGTTTATCAATCGGAGTCATGATGAATTTTATATTAATTTCTATAATAACGGGCTTGGCTTGTTGGGTTTAAGTTATGGATTATGGGCCCTAAGGAGTTAGAGTCCTAACATAATTATAACTTAATCTAGTCTAAAAATTATATATATATATATATATATATTTATATATACATATGTAGGGTTTGAAATTCTGACTGATTCCTCATTAGAAAATCCGAACACTGCATATTAATTCCAAGGGATTTTTCGAAAATTCCTTCTGTCCCTTTTGAGAAAATTCGGTCTGTGATTTTTGTGAAAAATTACATTCCGAATTAACAGATCAAATCTGTTTATTCTCTACGATAAACTTCTGATTGATTTCTAGTGCAATCAATCAGAGGGTTTCTGTTTTCTGTTCGTGGACCTTATTCCGGAGATTGATCGTGAAGCCATCGGTTCCCGGGATATACAAGAAGAGCAGATTAAATTCTGTTGGTGTCCATAATCAAGCCGTTGCTTGAAGAGGTAAAATATTATATATTGTGATTATTATTATTTTACTTGCATAATTTAATCGTAAAGTTTTGATACCCATGATATGGAATCGTTCCATATATAAAAATAAAATTTTTAAACTTCCACTGCACCGGGTATCAATTATTAATTGATCTGAACACGTTTTTTCCAACAGTGGTATCAGAGCCAGGTTGCTCAGATCAAACGATTAAATTAATCGATTTTACAAAATTTTTGGCCTCGGGTTTTTGAAACAAAAACGAAAATTTTAAATTAAAATTCAATGGGCACATCGGGCAGCGATCGTCGCTGCTCGGGGCAGGGATTGTCGATGCCCGGGGCAGCGAACGTCGCTGCCCAGGGCAGCCCTTTTTTTGGTGCGTGGGCTGCCCGGGATTGTCCCGGGTAGCCGGGAAAAATTAAAATTGATTTTTAATTAAAATTTTAATATTTTGAAATTTTAGTTTTTGGTCCGATCGAAAATTATTTTTGATTGGTTCACGAGGCATCATATCGAATTGTTTGAGTCCAAAATTTTTAAAATTGATTTTTGGATAAATTTGAATTTTTGGAAAATTTGTAAATTTTATCCGTTAAATTAGATTTTATAAAATTAATTATTTTGGTACAATTGATGATAAGATATGATCTTATGAAAGTATTAGATAAAATATGATTTTATCTTTTAAATTATGATGTCATTGCATGTTATCCAATGTTTTAATTATTAAATTAATTATTGGATAAAAAGATGATCGATTGCCATGACCAATGTTTTAGGTGTATGTTAGGTAATTTACATTTGGTTTTATTGTTGTTGGGTTTTATTAATGGGCTTGGTTAATAGCCCAATTTGAATTTTCATTTGTAATAAAAAGTGGGCTTGGTTTATGGCCCGTTCCCATCCCTTAAATATGTATCCCCTACTTGTCATCGAAATTTATTGTAAATTTGTTAGACTTAGTGGGAGATAAAGATTTGAAGACAATGGTGGGCCCAGCAGACGATAAAGACCGAAGAAATGTAAATGGAAGCTCAATGTAATAGGATTGCATTGCATACTTGCATATCACCTAGGATTGGACATAGACTCGTGATTAGCAACCACAGGTCGATTAGATAATGGGATCGATCATCCTTAAATAATATATGATATTATTGATGTATGCATGTTTAGACTAAATTGTATGAATCCCGCAAGCATACATAAATTGCATGATGAGACAAATTTTTTAAAAAATAAAATCTCTCATTTTAAATATGATTTAAAATTGATATCAAGATTTATAAAAGGGAATTTAGATATTGTTTAAATGTTCCTACCTTCCATCAACGATCAATGTATGAGATGCTACCCGTGGATACGGTCCGGCTCATATTATTGGGGGGGCCCGTTCGTCGGAAAGCTGTACATTGGATCGACACATATTGTAAGTTGGGTGGAACTCCCATGGGATTGGCTCATATTATTGGGGGATCCACATGGCGACCGTCCATCACAACTTAATATTGATGGGTCATCTTGACATGTCACATTAAATGGCGTCATATTATTGGACCCTTATTGGACATGAGGTAAAAATATGGGGGTTGCTTTGGAAGTAATTGGGCTCTACCTTTTAAAAATTATGGTTGGCTGATATTATTCGGGACTATGATTTGTCAATTGGACTCCATGTTCCCACTAAGGAAAGGAGTTTTTCTTTTTTTCACTAGAGGGTAGTGAAATCGTTAAAATAGTGGGAGTGTAATTCATAAAATTAAAATTCGCCATATTTTATGTCTTAGTAAATTAATTAAACAGTCATCGATTATTGTCTGTTTCATCTCAGTATATCATTATGATGAATCTTCGTAATCCACATGTTTCAATTCTCGAACAAAACAAACTTTCTGGCGCAACTATACGGAATGGTTCAATAAGTTAAGATTG